>NW_028143293.1:0-148554 GCF_977018435.1 Lepisma saccharinum | reverse complement strand
GTATGTTTTTTCCACGTGTCTTGACATCCAATGTATCCCTGCAAAGTTTGTGAAGATCTGAGTATGTAGTTTTTGACCTTATCTGGAACCGCATTTCTGAAAATTTGAAAATTCTTAAAAAATTCGTCCAAAATCTTGATGTCTCCAATCTCTTGTTTTGTACGTTTTTTCCACGTGTCTTGACATCCAATGTATCCCTGCAAAGTTTGGTGAAGATCTGAGTATGTAGTTTTTGACCTTATCTGGAAGCGCATTTCTGAAAATTTGAAAATTCCTAAAAAATCCGTCCAAAATCTTGATGACCCCAATCTCTTGTTTTGTACGTTTTTTCCACGTGTCTTGACATCCAATGTATCCCTGCAAAGTTTGGTGAAGATCTGAGTATGTAGTTTTTGACCTTATCTGGAACCCCCTATCTGAAAATTTGAAAATTCTTAAAAAATTCGTCCAAAATCTTGATGTCTCCAATCTCTTGGTTTGTATGTTTTCCCCACGTGTCTTGACATCCAATGTATCCCTGCAAAGTTTGGTGAAGATCTGAGTATGTAGTTTTTGACCTTATATGGCACCTCCTTTCTGAAAATTTGAAAATTCTTAAAAAATTCGTCCAAAATCTTGATGTCTCCAATCTCTTGTTTTGTACGTTTTTTCCACGTGTCTTGATATCCAATGTATCCCTGCAAAGTTTGGTGAAGATCTGAGTATGTCGTTTTTGACCTTATCTGGAACATCCTTTCTGAAAATTTGAAAATTGTTAAAAAATTCGTCCAAAATCTTGATGTCTCCAATCTCTTTTTTGTACGTTTTTTCCACGTGTCTTGACATCCAATGTATCCCTGCAAAGTTTGGTGAAGATCTGAGTATGTAGTTTTTGACCTTATCTGGAACCTCCCATCTGAAAATTTGAAAATTCTTAAAAAATTCGACCAAAATCTTGATGTCTCCAATCTTTTGTTTTGTACGTTTTTTCCACGTGTCTTGACACATAATGTATCCATGCAAAGTTTGGTGAAGATCTGAGTATGTAGTTTTTGACTTTATATGGAACCTCCTATCTGAAAATTTGAAAATTCTTAAAAAATTCGTCCAAAATCTTGATGTCTCCAATCTCTTGTTTTGTACGTTTTTTCCACGTGTCTTGACATCCAATGTATCCCTGCAAAGTTTGGTGAAGATCTGAGTATGTAGTTTTTGACCTTATCTGGAACCTCCCATCTGAAAATTTGAAAATTCCTAAAAAATCCGTGCAAAATCTTGATGACCCCAATCTCTTGTTTTGTACGTTTTTTCCACGTGTCTTGACATCCAATGTATCCATGCAAAGTTTGGTGAAGATCTGAGTATGTCGTTTTTGACCTTATCTGGAACCTCCCATCTGAAAATTTGAAAATTCTTAAAAAATTCGTCGAAAATCTTGATGTCTCCAATCTCTTGTTTTGTACGTTTTTTCCACGTGTCTTGACATGCAAAGTATTCCTGCAAAGTTTGGTGAAGATCTGAGTATGTAGTTTTTGACCTTATCTGGAACCTCCTATCTGAAAATTTGAAAATTCTTCAAAAATTCGTCGAAAATCTTGATGTCTCCAATCTCTTGTTTTGTACGTTTTTTCCACGTGTCTTGACATCCAATGTATCCCTGCAATGTTTGGTGGAGATCTGAGTATGTAGTTTTTGACCTTATATGGAACCTCCTTTCTGAAAATTTGAAAATTCTCAAAAAATTCGTCCATAATCTTGATGTCTCCAATCTCTTGTTTTGTACGTTTTTTCCACGTGTCTTGACATCCAATGTATCCCTGCAAAGTTTGGTGAAGATCTGAGTATGTAGTTTTTGACCTTATATGGAACCTCCTATCTGAAAATTTGAAAATTCTCAAAAAATTCGTCGAAAATCTTGATGTCTCCAATCTCTTGTTTTGTACGTTTTTTCCACGTGTCTCGACCTCCAATGTATCCCTGCAAAGTTTGGTGAAGATCTGAGTATGTCGTTTTTGACCTTATCTGGAACATCCTTTCTGAAAATTTGAAAATTCTTAAAAAATTCGTCGAAAATCTTGATGTCTCCAATCTCTTGTTTTGTACGTTTTTTCCACGTGTCTTGACATCCAATGTATCCCTGCAAAGTTTGGTGAAGATCTGAGTATGTAGTTTTTGACCTTATATGGAACCTCCTTTCTGAAAATTTGAAAATTCTCAAAAAATTCGTCCATAATCTTGATGTCTCCAATCTCTTGTTTTGTACGTTTTTTCCACGTGTCTTGACATCCAATGTATCCCTGCAAAGTTTGGTGAAGATCTGAGTATGTAGTTTTTGACCTTATATGGAACCTCCTATCTGAAAATTTGAAAATTCTTAAAAAATTCGTCCAAAATCTTGATGTCACCAATCCTATGTTTTGTATGTTTTTTCCACGTGTCTTGACATCCAATGTATCCATGCAAAGTTTGGTGAAGATCTGAGTATGTAGTTTTTGACCTTTTATTGAACCTCCCATCTGAAAATTTGAAAATTCTTAAAAAATTCGTCCAAAATCTTGATGACCCCAATCTCTTGTTTTGTACGTTTTTTCCACGTGTCTTGACATCCAAAGTATCCCTGCAAAGTTTGGTGAAGATCTGAGTATGTAGTTTTTGACCTTATATGGAACCTCCTTTCTGAAAATTTGAGAATTCTTAAAAAATTCGTCCAAAATCTTGATGTCTCCAATCTCTTGTCTTGTACGTTTTTTCCACGTGTCTTGACATCCAATGTATCCATGCAAAGTTTGGTGAAGATCTGAGTATGTCGTTTTTGACCTTATCTGGAACCTCCCATCTGAAAATTTGAAAATTCTTAAAAAATTCGTCGAAAATCTTGATGTCTCCGATCTCTTGTTTTGTACGTTTTTTCCACGTGTCTTGACATGCAAAGTATTCCTGCAAAGTTTGGTGAAGATCTGAGTATGTAGTTTTTGACCTCATCTGGAACCTCCTATCTGAAAATTTGAAAATTCTTAAAAAATTCGTCCAAAATTTTGATGTCTCCAATCTTTTGTTTTGTACGTTTTTTCCACGTGTCTTGACATCCAATGTATCCCTGCAATGTTTGGTGAAGATCTGAGTATGTAGTTTTTGACCTTATCTGGAACCTCCCATCTGAAAATTTGAAAATTCCTAAAAAATCCGTCCAAAATCTTGATGACCCCAATCTCTTGTTTTGTACGTTTTTTCCACGTGTCTTGACATCCAATGTATCCCTGCAAAGTTTGGTGAAGATCTGAGTATGTAGTTTTTGACCTTATCTGGAACCTATCTGAAAATTTGAAAATTCTTAAAAAATTCGTCCAAAATCTTGATGTCTCCAATCTCTTGTTTTGTACGTTTTTTCCACGTGTCTTGATATCCAATGTATCCCTGCAAAGTTTGGTGAAGATCTGAGTATGTCGTTTTTGACCTTATCTGGAACATCCTTTCTGAAAATTTGAAAATTGTTAAAAAATTCGTCCAAAATCTTGATGTCTCCAATCTCTTTTTTGTACGTTTTTTCCACGTGTCTTGACATCCAATGTATCCCTGCAAAGTTTGGTGAAGATCTGAGTATGTAGTTTTTGACCTTATCTGGAACCTCCCATCTGAAAATTTGAAAATTCTTAAAAAATTCGACCAAAATCTTGATGTCTCCAATCTTTTGTTTTGTACGTTTTTTCCACGTGTCTTGACACATAATGTATCCATGCAAAGTTTGGTGAAGATCTGAGTATGTAGTTTTTGACCTTATATGGAACCTCCTATCTGAAAATTTGAAAATTCTTAAAAAATTCGTCCAAAATCTTGATGTCTCCAATCTCTTGTTTTGTACGTTTTTTCCACGTGTCTTGACATCCAATGTATCCCTGCAAAGTTTGGTGAAGATCTGAGTATGTAGTTTTTGACCTTATCTGGAACCTCCCATCTGAAAATTTGAAAATTCCTAAAAAATCCGTGCAAAATCTTGATGACCCCAATCTCTTGTTTTGTACGTTTTTTCCACGTGTCTTGACATCCAATGTATCCATGCAAAGTTTGGTGAAGATCTGAGTATGTCGTTTTTGACCTTATCTGGAACCTCCCATCTGAAAATTTGAAAATTCTTAAAAAATTCGTCGAAAATCTTGATGTCTCCAATCTCTTGTTTTGTACGTTTTTTCCACGTGTCTTGACATGCAAAGTATCCCTGCAACGTTTGGTGAAGATCTGAGTATGTAGTTTTTGACCTTATCTGGAACCTCCTATCTGAAAATTTGAAAATTCTTCAAAAATTCGTCGAAAATCTTGATGTCTCCAATCTCTTGTTTTGTACGTTTTTTCCACGTGTCTTGACATCCAATGTATCCCTGCAATGTTTGGTGGAGATCTGAGTATGTAGTTTTTGACCTTATATGGAACCTCCTTTCTGAAAATTTGAAAATTCTCAAAAAATTCGTCCATAATCTTGATGTCTCCAATCTCTTGTTTTGTACGTTTTTTCCACGTGTCTTGACATCCAATGTATCCCTGCAAAGTTTGGTGAAGATCTGAGTATGTAGTTTTTGACCTTATATGGAACCTCCTATCTGAAAATTTGAAAATTCTCAAAAAATTCGTCGAAAATCTTGATGTCTCCAATCTCTTGTTTTGTACGTTTTTTCCACGTGTCTCGACCTCCAATGTATCCCTGCAAAGTTTGGTGAAGATCTGAGTATGTCGTTTTTGACCTTATCTGGAACATCCTTTCTGAAAATTTGAAAATTCTTAAAAAATTCGTCGAAAATCTTGATGTCTCCAATCTCTTGTTTTGTACGTTTTTTCCACGTGTCTTGACATCCAATGTATCCCTGCAAAGTTTGGTGAAGATCTGAATATGTAGTTTTTGACCTTATATGGAACCTCCTTTCTGAAAATTTGAAAATTCTCAAAAAATTCGTCCATAATCTTGATGTCTCCAATCTCTTGTTTTGTACGTTTTTTCCACGTGTCTTGACATGCAAAGTATCCCTGCAACGTTTGGTGAAGATCTGAGTATGTAGTTTTTGACCTTATCTGGAACCTCCTACCTGAAAATTTGAAAATTCTTCAAAAATTCGTCGAAAATCTTGATGTCTCCGATCTCTTGTTTTGTACGTTTTTTCCACGTGTCTTGACATGCAAAGTATTCCTGCAAAGTTTGGTGAAGATCTGAGTATGTAGTTTTTGACCTCATCTGGAACCTCCTATCTGAAAATTTGAAAATTCTTAAAAAATTCGTCCAAAATTTTGATGTCTCCAATCTTTTGTTTTGTACGTTTTTTCCACGTGTCTTGACATCCAATGTATCCCTGCAATGTTTGGTGAAGATCTGAGTATGTAGTTTTTGACCTTATCTGGAACCTCCCATCTGAAAATTTGAAAATTCCTAAAAAATCCGTCCAAAATCTTGATGACCCCAATCTCTTGTTTTGTACGTTTTTTCCACGTGTCTTGACATCCAATGTATCCCTGCAAAGTTTGGTGAAGATCTGAGTATGTAGTTTTTGACCTTATCTGGAACCTATCTGAAAATTTGAAAATTCTTAAAAAATTCGTCCAAAATCTTGATGTCTCCAATCTCTTGTTTTGTACGTTTTTTCCACGTGTCTTGATATCCAATGTATCCCTGCAAAGTTTGGTGAAGATCTGAGTATGTCGTTTTTGACCTTATCTGGAACATCCTTTCTGAAAATTTGAAAATTGTTAAAAAATTCGTCCAAAATCTTGATGTCTCCAATCTCTTTTTTGTACGTTTTTTCCACGTGTCTTGACATCCAATGTATCCCTGCAAAGTTTGGTGAAGATCTGAGTATGTAGTTTTTGACCTTATCTGGAACCTCCCATCTGAAAATTTGAAAATTCTTAAAAAATTCGACCAAAATCTTGATGTCTCCAATCTTTTGTTTTGTACGTTTTTTCCACGTGTCTTGACACATAATGTATCCATGCAAAGTTTGGTGAAGATCTGAGTATGTAGTTTTTGACTTTATATGGAACCTCCTATCTGAAAATTTGAAAATTCTTAAAAAATTCGTCCAAAATCTTGATGTCTCCAATCTCTTGTTTTGTACGTTTTTTCCACGTGTCTTGACATCCAATGTATCCCTGCAAAGTTTGGTGAAGATCTGAGTATGTAGTTTTTGACCTTATCTGGAACCTCCCATCTGAAAATTTGAAAATTCCTAAAAAATCCGTGCAAAATCTTGATGACCCCAATCTCTTGTTTTGTACGTTTTTTCCACGTGTCTTGACATCCAATGTATCCATGCAAAGTTTGGTGAAGATCTGAGTATGTCGTTTTTGACCTTATCTGGAACCTCCCATCTGAAAATTTGAAAATTCTTAAAAAATTCGTCGAAAATCTTGATGTCTCCAATCTCTTGTTTTGTACGTTTTTTCCACGTGTCTTGACATGCAAAGTATTCCTGCAAAGTTTGGTGAAGATCTGAGTATGTAGTTTTTGACCTTATCTGGAACCTCCTATCTGAAAATTTGAAAATTCTTCAAAAATTCGTCGAAAATCTTGATGTCTCCAATCTCTTGTTTTGTACGTTTTTTCCACGTGTCTTGACATCCAATGTATCCCTGCAATGTTTGGTGGAGATCTGAGTATGTAGTTTTTGACCTTATATGGAACCTCCTTTCTGAAAATTTGAAAATTCTCAAAAAATTCGTCCATAATCTTGATGTCTCCAATCTCTTGTTTTGTACGTTTTTTCCACGTGTCTTGACATCCAATGTATCCCTGCAAAGTTTGGTGAAGATCTGAGTATGTAGTTTTTGACCTTATATGGAACCTCCTATCTGAAAATTTGAAAATTCTCAAAAAATTCGTCGAAAATCTTGATGTCTCCAATCTCTTGTTTTGTACGTTTTTTCCACGTGTCTCGACCTCCAATGTATCCCTGCAAAGTTTGGTGAAGATCTGAGTATGTCGTTTTTGACCTTATCTGGAACATCCTTTCTGAAAATTTGAAAATTCTTAAAAAATTCGTCGAAAATCTTGATGTCTCCAATCTCTTGTTTTGTACGTTTTTTCCACGTGTCTTGACATCCAATGTATCCCTGCAAAGTTTGGTGAAGATCTGAGTATGTAGTTTTTGACCTTATATGGAACCTCCTTTCTGAAAATTTGAAAATTCTCAAAAAATTCGTCCATAATCTTGATGTCTCCAATCTCTTGTTTTGTACGTTTTTTCCACGTGTCTTGACATCCAATGTATCCCTGCAAAGTTTGGTGAAGATCTGAGTATGTAGTTTTTGACCTTATATGGAACCTCCTATCTGAAAATTTGAAAATTCTTAAAAAATTCGTCCAAAATCTTGATGTCACCAATCCTATGTTTTGTATGTTTTTTCCACGTGTCTTGACATCCAATGTATCCATGCAAAGTTTGGTGAAGATCTGAGTATGTAGTTTTTGACCTTTTATTGAACCTCCCATCTGAAAATTTGAAAATTCTTAAAAAATTCGTCCAAAATCTTGATGACCCCAATCTCTTGTTTTGTACGTTTTTTCCACGTGTCTTGACATCCAAAGTATCCCTGCAAAGTTTGGTGAAGATCTGAGTATGTAGTTTTTGACCTTATATGGAACCTCCTTTCTGAAAATTTGAGAATTCTTAAAAAATTCGTCCAAAATCTTGATGTCTCCAATCTCTTGTCTTGTACGTTTTTTCCACGTGTCTTGACATCCAATGTATCCATGCAAAGTTTGGTGAAGATCTGAGTATGTCGTTTTTGACCTTATCTGGAACCTCCCATCTGAAAATTTGAAAATTCTTAAAAAATTCGTCGAAAATCTTGATGTCTCCGATCTCTTGTTTTGTACGTTTTTTCCACGTGTCTTGACATGCAAAGTATTCCTGCAAAGTTTGGTGAAGATCTGAGTATGTAGTTTTTGACCTCATCTGGAACCTCCTATCTGAAAATTTGAAAATTCTTAAAAAATTCGTCCAAAATTTTGATGTCTCCAATCTTTTGTTTTGTACGTTTTTTCCACGTGTCTTGACATCCAATGTATCCCTGCAATGTTTGGTGAAGATCTGAGTATGTAGTTTTTGACCTTATCTGGAACCTCCCATCTGAAAATTTGAAAATTCCTAAAAAATCCGTCCAAAATCTTGATGACCCCAATCTCTTGTTTTGTACGTTTTTTCCACGTGTCTTGACATCCAATGTATCCCTGCAAAGTTTGGTGAAGATCTGAGTATGTAGTTTTTGACCTTATCTGGAACCTATCTGAAAATTTGAAAATTCTTAAAAAATTCGTCCAAAATCTTGATGTCTCCAATCTCTTGTTTTGTACGTTTTTTCCACGTGTCTTGATATCCAATGTATCCCTGCAAAGTTTGGTGAAGATCTGAGTATGTCGTTTTTGACCTTATCTGGAACATCCTTTCTGAAAATTTGAAAATTGTTAAAAAATTCGTCCAAAATCTTGATGTCTCCAATCTCTTTTTTGTACGTTTTTTCCACGTGTCTTGACATCCAATGTATCCCTGCAAAGTTTGGTGAAGATCTGAGTATGTAGTTTTTGACCTTATCTGGAACCTCCCATCTGAAAATTTGAAAATTCTTAAAAAATTCGACCAAAATCTTGATGTCTCCAATCTTTTGTTTTGTACGTTTTTTCCACGTGTCTTGACACATAATGTATCCATGCAAAGTTTGGTGAAGATCTGAGTATGTAGTTTTTGACCTTATATGGAACCTCCTATCTGAAAATTTGAAAATTCTTAAAAAATTCGTCCAAAATCTTGATGTCTCCAATCTCTTGTTTTGTACGTTTTTTCCACGTGTCTTGACATCCAATGTATCCCTGCAAAGTTTGGTGAAGATCTGAGTATGTAGTTTTTGACCTTATCTGGAACCTCCCATCTGAAAATTTGAAAATTCCTAAAAAATCCGTGCAAAATCTTGATGACCCCAATCTCTTGTTTTGTACGTTTTTTCCACGTGTCTTGACATCCAATGTATCCATGCAAAGTTTGGTGAAGATCTGAGTATGTCGTTTTTGACCTTATCTGGAACCTCCCATCTGAAAATTTGAAAATTCTTAAAAAATTCGTCGAAAATCTTGATGTCTCCAATCTCTTGTTTTGTACGTTTTTTCCACGTGTCTTGACATGCAAAGTATCCCTGCAACGTTTGGTGAAGATCTGAGTATGTAGTTTTTGACCTTATCTGGAACCTCCTATCTGAAAATTTGAAAATTCTTCAAAAATTCGTCGAAAATCTTGATGTCTCCAATCTCTTGTTTTGTACGTTTTTTCCACGTGTCTTGACATCCAATGTATCCCTGCAATGTTTGGTGGAGATCTGAGTATGTAGTTTTTGACCTTATATGGAACCTCCTTTCTGAAAATTTGAAAATTCTCAAAAAATTCGTCCATAATCTTGATGTCTCCAATCTCTTGTTTTGTACGTTTTTTCCACGTGTCTTGACATCCAATGTATCCCTGCAAAGTTTGGTGAAGATCTGAGTATGTAGTTTTTGACCTTATATGGAACCTCCTATCTGAAAATTTGAAAATTCTCAAAAAATTCGTCGAAAATCTTGATGTCTCCAATCTCTTGTTTTGTACGTTTTTTCCACGTGTCTCGACCTCCAATGTATCCCTGCAAAGTTTGGTGAAGATCTGAGTATGTCGTTTTTGACCTTATCTGGAACATCCTTTCTGAAAATTTGAAAATTCTTAAAAAATTCGTCGAAAATCTTGATGTCTCCAATCTCTTGTTTTGTACGTTTTTTCCACGTGTCTTGACATCCAATGTATCCCTGCAAAGTTTGGTGAAGATCTGAATATGTAGTTTTTGACCTTATATGGAACCTCCTTTCTGAAAATTTGAAAATTCTCAAAAAATTCGTCCATAATCTTGATGTCTCCAATCTCTTGTTTTGTACGTTTTTTCCACGTGTCTTGACATCCAATGTATCCCTGCAAAGTTTGGTGAAGATCTGAGTATGTAGTTTTTGACCTTATATGGAACCTCCTATCTGAAAATTTGAAAATTCTTAAAAAATTCGTCCAAAATCTTGATGTCACCAATCCTATGTTTTGTATGTTTTTTCCACGTGTCTTGACATCCAATGTATCCATGCAAAGTTTGGTGAAGATCTGAGTATGTCGTTTTTGACCTTATCTGGAACCTCCCATCTGAAAATTTGAAAATTCTTAAAAAATTCGTCGAAAATCTTGATGTCTCCGATCTCTTGTTTTGTACGTTTTTTCCACGTGTCTTGACATGCAAAGTATTCCTGCAAAGTTTGGTGAAGATCTGAGTATGTAGTTTTTGACCTTATATGGAACCTCCTATCTGAAAATTTGAAAATTCTTAAAAAATTCGTCCAAAATCTTGATGTCTCCAATCTCTTGTTTTGTACGTTTTTTCCACGTGTCTTGACATCCAATGTATCCCTGCAAAGTTTGGTGAAGATCTGAGTATGTAGTTTTTGACCTTATCTGGAACCTCCCATCTGAAAATTTGAAAATTCCTAAAAAATCCGTGCAAAATCTTGATGACCCCAATCTCTTGTTTTGTACGTTTTTTCCACGTGTCTTGACATCCAATGTATCCATGCAAAGTTTGGTGAAGATCTGAGTATGTCGTTTTTGACCTTATCTGGAACCTCCCATCTGAAAATTTGAAAATTCTTAAAAAATTCGTCGAAAATCTTGATGTCTCCAATCTCTTGTTTTGTACGTTTTTTCCACGTGTCTTGACATGCAAAGTATCCCTGCAACGTTTGGTGAAGATCTGAGTATGTAGTTTTTGACCTTATCTGGAACCTCCTATCTGAAAATTTGAAAATTCTTCAAAAATTCGTCGAAAATCTTGATGTCTCCAATCTCTTGTTTTGTACGTTTTTTCCACGTGTCTTGACATCCAATGTATCCCTGCAATGTTTGGTGGAGATCTGAGTATGTAGTTTTTGACCTTATCTGGGACCTCCTATCAGAAAATTTGAAAATTCTTCAAAAATTCGTCCAAAATCTTGATGTCTCCAATCTCTTGTTTTGTACGTTTTTTCCACGTGTCTCGACCTCCAATGTATCCCTGCAAAGTTTGGTGAAGATCTGAGTATGTCGTTTTTGACCTTATCTGGAACATCCTTTCTGAAAATTTGAAAATTCTTAAAAAATTCGTCGAAAATCTTGATGTCTCCAATCTCTTGTTTTGTACGTTTTTTCCACGTGTCTTGACATCCAATGTATCCCTGCAAAGTTTGGTGAAGATCTGAGTATGTAGTTTTTGACCTTATATGGAACCTCCTTTCTGAAAATTTGAAAATTCTCAAAAAATTCGTCCATAATCTTGATGTCTCCAATCTCTTGTTTTGTACGTTTTTTCCACGTGTCTTGACATCCAATGTATCCCTGCAAAGTTTGGTGAAGATCTGAGTATGTAGTTTTTGACCTTATCTGGAACCTCCCATCTGAAAATTTGAAAATTCTTAAAAAATTCGACCAAAATCTTGATGTCTCCAATCTTTTGTTTTGTACGTTTTTTCCACGTGTCTTGACACATAATGTATCCATGCAAAGTTTGGTGAAGATCTGAGTATGTAGTTTTTGACCTTATATGGAACCTCCTATCTGAAAATTTGAAAATTCTTAAAAAATTCGTCCAAAATCTTGATGTCTCCAATCTCTTGTTTTGTACGTTTTTTCCACGTGTCTTGACATCCAATGTATCCCTGCAAAGTTTGGTGAAGATCTGAGTATGTAGTTTTTGACCTTATCTGGAACCTCCCATCTGAAAATTTGAAAATTCCTAAAAAATCCGTGCAAAATCTTGATGACCCCAATCTCTTGTTTTGTACGTTTTTTCCACGTGTCTTGACATCCAATGTATTCCTGCAATGTTTGGTGAAGATCTGAGTATGTAGTTTTTGACCTTATATGGAACCTCCTATCTGAAAATTTGAAAATTCTTAAAAAATTCGTCGAAAATCTTGATGTCTCCAATCTCTTGTTTTGTACGTTTTTTCCACGTGTCTTGACATGCAAAGTATCCCTGCAACGTTTGGTGAAGATCTGAGTATGTAGTTTTTGACCTTATCTGGAACCTCCTATCTGAAAATTTGAAAATTCTTCAAAAATTCGTCGAAAATCTTGATGTCTCCGATCTCTTGTTTTGTACGTTTTTTCCACGTGTCTTGACATGCAAAGTATTCCTGCAAAGTTTGGTGAAGATCTGAGTATGTAGTTTTTGACCTCATCTGGAACCTCCTATCTGAAAATTTGAAAATTCTTAAAAAATTCGTCCAAAATTTTGATGTCTCCAATCTTTTGTTTTGTACGTTTTTTCCACGTGTCTTGACATCCAATGTATCCCTGCAATGTTTGGTGAAGATCTGAGTATGTAGTTTTTGACCTTATCTGGAACCTCCCATCTGAAAATTTGAAAATTCCTAAAAAATCCGTCCAAAATCTTGATGACCCCAATCTCTTGTTTTGTACGTTTTTTCCACGTGTCTTGACATCCAATGTATCCCTGCAAAGTTTGGTGAAGATCTGAGTATGTAGTTTTTGACCTTATCTGGAACCTATCTGAAAATTTGAAAATTCTTAAAAAATTCGTCCAAAATCTTGATGTCTCCAATCTCTTGTTTTGTACGTTTTTTCCACGTGTCTTGATATCCAATGTATCCCTGCAAAGTTTGGTGAAGATCTGAGTATGTCGTTTTTGACCTTATCTGGAACATCCTTTCTGAAAATTTGAAAATTGTTAAAAAATTCGTCCAAAATCTTGATGTCTCCAATCTCTTTTTTGTACGTTTTTTCCACGTGTCTTGACATCCAATGTATCCCTGCAAAGTTTGGTGAAGATCTGAGTATGTAGTTTTTGACCTTATCTGGAACCTCCCATCTGAAAATTTGAAAATTCTTAAAAAATTCGACCAAAATCTTGATGTCTCCAATCTTTTGTTTTGTACGTTTTTTCCACGTGTCTTGACACATAATGTATCCATGCAAAGTTTGGTGAAGATCTGAGTATGTAGTTTTTGACTTTATATGGAACCTCCTATCTGAAAATTTGAAAATTCTTAAAAAATTCGTCCAAAATCTTGATGTCTCCAATCTCTTGTTTTGTACGTTTTTTCCACGTGTCTTGACATCCAATGTATCCCTGCAAAGTTTGGTGAAGATCTGAGTATGTAGTTTTTGACCTTATCTGGAACCTCCCATCTGAAAATTTGAAAATTCCTAAAAAATCCGTGCAAAATCTTGATGACCCCAATCTCTTGTTTTGTACGTTTTTTCCACGTGTCTTGACATCCAATGTATCCATGCAAAGTTTGGTGAAGATCTGAGTATGTCGTTTTTGACCTTATCTGGAACCTCCCATCTGAAAATTTGAAAATTCTTAAAAAATTCGTCGAAAATCTTGATGTCTCCAATCTCTTGTTTTGTACGTTTTTTCCACGTGTCTTGACATGCAAAGTATTCCTGCAAAGTTTGGTGAAGATCTGAGTATGTAGTTTTTGACCTTATCTGGAACCTCCTATCTGAAAATTTGAAAATTCTTCAAAAATTCGTCGAAAATCTTGATGTCTCCAATCTCTTGTTTTGTACGTTTTTTCCACGTGTCTTGACATCCAATGTATCCCTGCAATGTTTGGTGGAGATCTGAGTATGTAGTTTTTGACCTTATATGGAACCTCCTTTCTGAAAATTTGAAAATTCTCAAAAAATTCGTCCATAATCTTGATGTCTCCAATCTCTTGTTTTGTACGTTTTTTCCACGTGTCTTGACATCCAATGTATCCCTGCAAAGTTTGGTGAAGATCTGAGTATGTAGTTTTTGACCTTATATGGAACCTCCTATCTGAAAATTTGAAAATTCTCAAAAAATTCGTCGAAAATCTTGATGTCTCCAATCTCTTGTTTTGTACGTTTTTTCCACGTGTCTCGACCTCCAATGTATCCCTGCAAAGTTTGGTGAAGATCTGAGTATGTCGTTTTTGACCTTATCTGGAACATCCTTTCTGAAAATTTGAAAATTCTTAAAAAATTCGTCGAAAATCTTGATGTCTCCAATCTCTTGTTTTGTACGTTTTTTCCACGTGTCTTGACATCCAATGTATCCCTGCAAAGTTTGGTGAAGATCTGAGTATGTAGTTTTTGACCTTATATGGAACCTCCTTTCTGAAAATTTGAAAATTCTCAAAAAATTCGTCCATAATCTTGATGTCTCCAATCTCTTGTTTTGTACGTTTTTTCCACGTGTCTTGACATCCAATGTATCCCTGCAAAGTTTGGTGAAGATCTGAGTATGTAGTTTTTGACCTTATATGGAACCTCCTATCTGAAAATTTGAAAATTCTTAAAAAATTCGTCCAAAATCTTGATGTCACCAATCCTATGTTTTGTATGTTTTTTCCACGTGTCTTGACATCCAATGTATCCATGCAAAGTTTGGTGAAGATCTGAGTATGTCGTTTTTGACCTTATCTGGAACCTCCCATCTGAAAATTTGAAAATTCTTAAAAAATTCGTCGAAAATCTTGATGTCTCCGATCTCTTGTTTTGTACGTTTTTTCCACGTGTCTTGACATGCAAAGTATTCCTGCAAAGTTTGGTGAAGATCTGAGTATGTAGTTTTTGACCTTATATGGAACCTCCTATCTGAAAATTTGAAAATTCTTAAAAAATTCGTCCAAAATCTTGATGTCTCCAATCTCTTGTTTTGTACGTTTTTTCCACGTGTCTTGACATCCAATGTATCCCTGCAAAGTTTGGTGAAGATCTGAGTATGTAGTTTTTGACCTTATCTGGAACCTCCCATCTGAAAATTTGAAAATTCCTAAAAAATCCGTGCAAAATCTTGATGACCCCAATCTCTTGTTTTGTACGTTTTTTCCACGTGTCTTGACATCCAATGTATCCATGCAAAGTTTGGTGAAGATCTGAGTATGTCGTTTTTGACCTTATCTGGAACCTCCCATCTGAAAATTTGAAAATTCTTAAAAAATTCGTCGAAAATCTTGATGTCTCCAATCTCTTGTTTTGTACGTTTTTTCCACGTGTCTTGACATGCAAAGTATCCCTGCAACGTTTGGTGAAGATCTGAGTATGTAGTTTTTGACCTTATCTGGAACCTCCTATCTGAAAATTTGAAAATTCTTCAAAAATTCGTCGAAAATCTTGATGTCTCCAATCTCTTGTTTTGTACGTTTTTTCCACGTGTCTTGACATCCAATGTATCCCTGCAATGTTTGGTGGAGATCTGAGTATGTAGTTTTTGACCTTATCTGGGACCTCCTATCAGAAAATTTGAAAATTCTTCAAAAATTCGTCCAAAATCTTGATGTCTCCAATCTCTTGTTTTGTACGTTTTTTCCACGTGTCTCGACCTCCAATGTATCCCTGCAAAGTTTGGTGAAGATCTGAGTATGTCGTTTTTGACCTTATCTGGAACATCCTTTCTGAAAATTTGAAAATTCTTAAAAAATTCGTCGAAAATCTTGATGTCTCCAATCTCTTGTTTTGTACGTTTTTTCCACGTGTCTTGACATCCAATGTATCCCTGCAAAGTTTGGTGAAGATCTGAGTATGTAGTTTTTGACCTTATATGGAACCTCCTTTCTGAAAATTTGAAAATTCTCAAAAAATTCGTCCATAATCTTGATGTCTCCAATCTCTTGTTTTGTACGTTTTTTCCACGTGTCTTGACATCCAATGTATCCCTGCAAAGTTTGGTGAAGATGTGAGTATGTAGTTTTTGACCTTATCTGGAACCTCCCATCTGAAAATTTGAAAATTCTTAAAAAATTCGACCAAAATCTTGATGTCTCCAATCTTTTGTTTTGTACGTTTTTTCCACGTGTCTTGACACATAATGTATCCATGCAAAGTTTGGTGAAGATCTGAGTATGTAGTTTTTGACCTTATATGGAACCTCCTATCTGAAAATTTGAAAATTCTTAAAAAATTCGTCCAAAATCTTGATGTCTCCAATCTCTTGTTTTGTACGTTTTTTCCACGTGTCTTGACATCCAATGTATCCCTGCAAAGTTTGGTGAAGATCTGAGTATGTAGTTTTTGACCTTATCTGGAACCTCCCATCTGAAAATTTGAAAATTCCTAAAAAATCCGTGCAAAATCTTGATGACCCCAATCTCTTGTTTTGTACGTTTTTTCCACGTGTCTTGACATCCAATGTATTCCTGCAATGTTTGGTGAAGATCTCAGTATGTAGTTTTTGACCTTATATGGAACCTCCTATCTGAAAATTTGAAAATTCTTAAAAAATTCGTCGAAAATCTTGATGTCTCCAATCTCTTGTTTTGTACGTTTTTTCCACGTGTCTTGACATGCAAAGTATCCCTGCAACGTTTGGTGAAGATCTGAGTATGTAGTTTTTGACCTTATCTGGAACCTCCTATCTGAAAATTTGAAAATTCTTCAAAAATTCGTCGAAAATCTTGATGTCTCCAATCTCTTGTTTTGTACGTTTTTTCCACGTGTCTTGACATCCAATGTATTCCTGCAATGTTTGGTGAAGATCTGAGTATGTAGTTTTTGACCTTATATGGAACCTCCTATCTGAAAATTTGAAAATTCTTAAAAAATTCGTCGAAAATCTTGATGTCTCCAATCTCTTGTTTTGTACGTTTTTTCCACGTGTCTTGACATGCAAAGTATCCCTGCAACGTTTGGTGAAGATCTGAGTATGTAGTTTTTGACCTTATCTGGAACCTCCTATCTGAAAGTTTGAAAATTCTTAAAAAATTCGTCCAAAATCTTGAAGACCCCAATCTCTTGTTTTGTACGTTTTTTCCACGTGTCTTGACATCCAATGTATTCCTGCAATGTTTGGTGAAGATCTGAGTATGTAGTTTTTGACCTTATATGGAACCTCCTATCTGAAAATTTGAAAATTCTTAAAAAATTCGTCGAAAATCTTGATGTCTCCAATCTCTTGTTTTGTACGTTTTTTCCACGTGTCTTGACATGCAAAGTATCCCTGCAACGTTTGGTGAAGATCTGAGTATGTAGTTTTTGACCTTATCTGGAACCTCCTATCTGAAAATTTGAAAATTCTTCAAAAATTCGTCGAAAATCTTGATGTCTCCAATCTCTTGCTTTGTACGTTTTTTCCACGTGTCTTGACATCCAATGTATCCCTGCAATGTTTGGTGGAGATCTGAGTATGTAGTTTTTGACCTTATCTGGAACCTCCTATCTGAAAATTTGAAAATTCTTCAAAAATTCGTCCAAAATCTTGATGTCTCCAATCTCTTGTTTTGTACGTTTTTTCCACGTGTCTCGACCTCCAATGTATCCCTGCAAAGTTAGTGAAGATCTGAGTATGTCGTTTTTGACCTTATCTGGAACATCCTTTCTGAAAATTTGAAAATTCTTAAAAAATTCGTCGAAAATCTTGATGTCTCCAATCTCTTGTTTTGTACGTTTTTTCCACGTTTCTTGACATCCAATGTATCCCTGCAAAGTTTGGTGAAGATCTGAGTATGTAGTTTTTGACCTTATATGGAACCTCCTTTCTGAAAATTTGAAAATTCTCAAAAAATTCGTCCATAATCTTGATGTCTCCAATCTCTTGTTTTGTACGTTTTTTCCACGTGTCTTGACATCCAATGTATCCCTGCAAAGTTTGGTGAAGATCTGAGTATGTAGTTTTTGACCTTATATGGAACCTCCTATCTGAAAATTTGAAAATTCTTAAAAAATTCGTCCAAAATCTTGATGTCACCAATCCTATGTTTTGTATGTTTTTTCCACGTGTCTTGACATCCAATGTATCCATGCAAAGTTTGGTGAAGATCTGAGTATGTCGTTTTTGACCTTATCTGGAACCTCCCATCTGAAAATTTGAAAATTCTTAAAAAATTCGTCGAGAATCTTGATGTCTCCGATCTCTTGTTTTGTACGTTTTTTCCACGTGTCTTGACATGCAAAGTATTCCTGCAAAGTTTGGTGAAGATCTGAGTATGTAGTTTTTGACCTCATCTGGAACCTCCTATCTGAAAATTTGAAAATTCTTAAAAAATTCGTCCAAAATTTTGATGTCTCCAATCTCTTGTTTTGTACGTTTTTTCCACGTGTCTTGACATCCAATGTATCCCTGCAATGTTTGGTGAAGATCTGAGTATGTAGTTTTTGACCTTATCTGGAACCTCCCATCTGAAAATTTGAAAATTCCTAAAAAATCCGTCCAAAATCTTGATGACCCCAATCTCTTGTTTTGTACGTTTTTTCCACGTGTCTTGACATCCAATGTATCCCTGCAAAGTTTGGTGAAGATCTGAGTATGTAGTTTTTGACCTTATCTGGAACCTCCTATCTGAAAATTTGAAAATTCTTAAAAAATTCCTCCAAAATCTTGATGTCTCCAATCTCTTGTTTTGTACGTTTTTTCCACGTGTCTTGATATCCAATGTATCCCTGCAAAGTTTGGTGAAGATCTGAGTATGTCGTTTTTGACCTTATCTGGAACATCCTTTCTGAAAATTTGAAAATTGTTAAAAAATTCGTCCAAAATCTTGATGTCTCCAATCTCTTTTTGGTACGTTTTTTCCACGTGTCTTGACATCCAATGTATCCCTGCAAAGTTTGGTGAAGATCTGAGTATGTAGTTTTTGACCTTATCTGGAACCTCCCATCTGAAAATTTGAAAATTCTTAAAAAATTCGACCAAAATCTTGATGTCTCCAATCTTTTGTTTTGTACGTTTTTTCCACGTGTCTTGACACATAATGTATCCATGCAAAGTTTGGTGAAGATCTGAGTATGTAGTTTTTGACCTTATATGGAACCTCCTATCTGAAAATTTGAAAATTCTTAAAAAATTCGTCCAAAATCTTGATGTCTCCAATCTCTTGTTTTGTACGTTTTTTCCACGTGTCTTGACATCCAATGTATCCCTGCAAAGTTTGGTGAAGATCTGAGTATGTAGTTTTTGACCTTATCTGGAACCTCCCATCTGAAAATTTGAAAATTCCTAAAAAATCCGTGCAAAATCTTGATGACCCCAATCTCTTGTTTTGTACGTTTTTTCCACGTGTCTTGACATCCAATGTATTCCTGCAATGTTTGGTGAAGATCTGAGTATGTAGTTTTTGACCTTATATGGAACCTCCTATCTGAAAATTTGAAAATTCTTAAAAAATTCGACCAAAATCTTGATGTTCCGAATCCTATGTTTTGTATGTTTTTTCCACGTGTCTTGACATCCAATGTATCCATGCAAAGTTTGGTGAAGATCTGAGTATGTAGTTTTTGACCTTATATTGAACCTCCCATCTGAAAATTTGAAAATTCTTAAAAAATTCGTCCAAAATCTTGATGACCCCAATCTCTTGTTTTGTACGTTTTTTCCACGTGTCTTGACTTCCAAAGTATCCCTGCAAAGTTTGGTGAAGATCTGAGTATGTAGTTTTTGACCTTATATGGAACCTCCTTTCTGAAAATTTGAGAATTCTTAAAAAATTCGTCCAAAATCTTGATGTCTCCAATCTCTTGTTTTGTACGTTTTTTCCACGTGTCTTGACATCCAATGTATCCATGCAAAGTTTGGTGAAGATCTGAGTATGTCGTTTTTGACCTTATCTGGAACCTCCCATCTGAAAATTTGAAAATTCTTAAAAAATTCGTCGAAAATCTTGATGTCTCCAATCTTTTGTTTTGTACGTTTTTTCCACGTGTCTTGACATGCAAAGTATCCATGCAACGTTTGGTGAAGATCTGAGTATGTAGTTTTTGACCTTATCTGGAACCTCCTATCTGAAAATTTGAAAATTCTTCAAAAATTCGTCGAAAATCTTGATGTCTCCAATCTCTTGTTTTGTACGTTTTTTCCACGTGTCTTGACATCCAATGGATCCCTGCAAAGTTTGGTGAAGATCTGAGTATGTCGTTTTTGACCTTATCTGGAACATCCTTTCTGAAAATTTGAAAATTCTTAAAAAATTCGTCGAAAATCTTTATGTCTCCAATCTCTTGTTTTGTACGTTTTTTCCACGTGTCTTGACATCCAATGTATCCCTGCAAAGTTTGGTGAAGATCTGAGTATGTAGTTTTTGACCTTATATGGAACCTCCTATCTGAAAATTTGAAAATTCTTAAAAAATTCGTCCAAAATCTTGATGTCTCCAATCTCTTGTTTTGTACGTTTTTTCCACGTGTCTCGACCTCCAATGGATCCCTGCAAAGTTTGGTGAAGATCTGAGTATGTCGTTTTTGACCTTATCTGGAACCTCCCATCTGAAAATTTGAAAATTCTTAAAAAATTCGTCGAAAATCTTGATGTCTCCGATCTCTTGTTTTGTACGTTTTTTCCACGTGTCTTGACATGCAAAGTATTCCTGCAAAGTTTGGTGAAGATCTGAGTATGTCGTTTTTGACCTCATCTGGAACCTCCCATCTGAAAATTTGAAAATTCTTAAAAAATTCGTCGAAAATCTTGATGTCTCCAATCTTTTGTTTTGTACGTTTTTTCCACGTGTCTTGACATGCAAAGTATCCCTGCAACGTTTGGTGAAGATCTGAGTATGTAGTTTTTGACCTTATCTGGAACCTCCTATCTGAAAATTTGAAAATTCTTCAAAAATTCGTAGAAAATCTTGATGTATCCAATCTCTTGTTTTGTACGTTTTTTCCACGTGTCTTGACATCCAATGTATTCCTGCAATGTTTGGTGGAGATCTGAGTATGTAGTTTTAGACCTTATGTGGAACCTCCTATCTGAAAATTTGAAAATTCTTCAAAAATTCGTCCAAAATCTTGATGTCTCCAATCTCTTGTTTTGTACGTTTTTTCCACGTGTCTCGACCTCCAATGGATCCCTGCAAAGTTTGGTGAAGATCTGAGTATGTCGTTTTTGACCTTATCTGGAACATCCTTTCTGAAAATTTGAAAATTCTTAAAAAATTCGTCGAAAATCTTGATGTCTCCAATCTCTTGTTTTGTACGTTTTTTCCACGTGTCTTGACATCCAATGTATCCCTGCAAAGTTTGGTGAAGATCTGAGTATGTAGTTTTTGACCTTATATGGAACCTCCTATCTGAAAATTTGAAAATTCTTAAAAAATTCGTCCAAAATCTTGATGTCTCCAATCTCTTGTTTTGTACGTTTTTTCCACGTGTCTCGACCTCCAATGGATAACTGCAAAGTTTGGTGAAGATCTGAGAATGTCGTTTTTGACCTTATCTGGAACCTCCCATCTGAAAATTTGAAAATTCTTAAAAAATTCGTCGAAAATCTTGATGTCTCCGATCTCTTGTTTTGTACGTTTTTTCCACGTGTCTTGACATGCAAAGTATTCCTGCAAAGTTTGGTGAAGATCTGAGTATGTAGTTTTTGACCTCATCTGGAACCTCCTATCTGAAAATTTGAAAATTCTTAAAAAATTCGTCCAAAATCTTGATGACTCCAATCTCTTGTTTTGTACGTTTTTTCCACGTGTCTTGACATCCAATGTATCCCTGCAATGTTTGGTGAAGATCTGAGTATGTAGTTTTTGACCTTATCTGGAACCTCCCATCTGAAAATTTGAAAATTCCTAAAAAATCCGTCCAAAATCTTGATGACCCCAATCTCTTGTTTTGTACTTTTTTTCCACGTGTCTCGACCTCCAATGTATCCCTGCAAAGTTTGGTGAAGATCTGAGTATGTAGTTTTTGACCTTATATGGAACCTCCTATCTGAAAATTTGTAAATTCTTAAAAAATTCGTCCAAAATCTTGATGTCACCAATCCTATGTTTTGTATGTTTTTTCCACGTGTCTTGACATCCAATGTATCCATGCAAAGTTTGGTGAAGATCTGAGTATGTCGTTTTTGACCTTATCTGGAACCTCCCATCTGAAAATTTGAAAATTCTTAAAAAATTCGTCGAAAATCTTGATGTCTCCGATCTCTTGTTTTGTACGTTTTTTTCCTCGTGTCTTGACATGCAAAGTATTCCTGCAAAGTTTGGTGAAGATCTGAGTATGTAGTTTTTGACCTCATCTGGAACCTCCTATCTGAAAATTTGAAAATTCTTAAAAAATTCGTCCAAAATTTTGATGTCTCCAATCTCTTGTTTTGTACGTTTTTTCCACGTGTCTTGACATCCAATGTATCCCTGCAATGTTTGGTGAAGATCTGAGTATGTAGTTTTTGACCTTATCTGGAACCTCCCATCTGAAAATTTGAAAATTCCTAAAAAATCCGTCCAAAATCTTGATGACCCCAATCTCTTGTTTTGTACGTTTTTTCCACGTGTCTTGACATCCAATGTATCCCTGCAAAGTTTGGTGAAGATCTGAGTATGTAGTTTTTGACCTTATCTGGAACCTCCTATCTGAAAATTTGAAAATTCTTAAAAAATTCGTCCAAAATCTTGAAGTCTCCAATCTCTTGTTTTGTACGTTTTTTCCACGTGTCTTGATATCCAAAGTATCCCTGCAAAGTTTGGTGAAGATCTGAGTATGTCGTTTTTGACCTTATCTGGAACATCCTTTCTGAAAATTTGAAAATTGTTAAAAAATTCGTCCAAAATCTTGATGTCTCCAATCTCTTTTTTGTACGTTTTTTCCACGTGTCTTGACATCCAATGTATCCCTGCAAAGTTTGGTGAAGATCTGAGTATGTAGTTTTTGACCTTATATGGAACCTCCTATCTGAAAATTTGAAAATTCTTAAAAAAATTCGTCCAAAATCTTGATGTCTCCAATCTCTTGTTTTGTACGTTTTTTCCACGTGTCTTGACATCCAATGTATCCCTGCAAAGTTTGGTGAAGATCTGAGTATGTAGTTTTTGACCTTATCTGGAACCTCCCATCTGAAAATTTGAAAATTCCTAAAAAATCCGTGCAAAATCTTGATGACCCCAATCTCTTGTTTTGTACGTTTTTTCCACGTGTCTTGACATCCAATGTATCCATGCAAAGTTTGGTGAAGATCTGAGTATGTCGTTTTTGACCTTATCTGGAACCTCCCATCTGAAAATTTGAAAATTCTTAAAAAATTCGTCGAAAATCTTGATGTCTCCAATCTCTTGTTTTGTACGTTTTTTCCACGTGTCTTGACATGCAAGGTATCCCTGCAACGTTTGGTGAAGATCTGAGTATGTAGTTTTTGACCTTATCTGGAACCTCCTATCTGAAAATTTGAAAATTCTTCAAAAATTCGTCGAAAATCTTGATGTCTCCAATCTCTTGTTTTGTACGTTTTTTCCACGTGTCTTGACATCCAATGTATCCCTGCAATGTTTGGTGGAGATCTGAGTATGTAGTTTTTGACCTTATCTGGGACCTCCTATCAGAAAATTTGAAAATTCTTCAAAAATTCGTCCAAAATCTTGATGTCTCCAATCTCTTGTTTTGTACGTTTTTTCCACGTGTCTCGACCTCCAATGTATCCCTGCAAAGTTTGGTGAAGATCTGAGTATGTCGTTTTTGACCTTATCTGGAACATCCTTTCTGAAAATTTGAAAATTCTTAAAAAATTCGTCGAAAATCTTGATGTCTCCAATCTCTTGTTTTGTACGATTTTTCCACGTGTCTTGACATCCAATGTATCCCTGCAAAGTTTGGTGAAGATCTGAGTATGTAGTTTTTGACCTTATATGGAACCTCCTTTCTGAAAATTTGAAAATTCTCAAAAAATTCGTCCATAATCTTGATGTCTCCAATCTCTTGTTTTGTACGTTTTTTCCACGTGTCTTGACATCCAATGTATCCCTGCAAAGTTTGGTGAAGATCTGAGTATGTAGTTTTTGACCTTATATGGAACCTCCTATCTGAAAATTTGAAAATTCTTAAAAAATTCGTCCAAAATCTTGATGTCACCAATCCTATGTTTTGTATGTTTTTTCCACGTGTCTTGACATCCAATGTATCCATGCAAAGTTTGGTGAAGATCTGAGTATGTCGTTTTTGACCTTATCTGGAACCTCCCATCTGAAAATTTGAAAATTCTTAAAAAATTCGTCGAAAATCTTGATGTCTCCGATCTCTTGTTTTGTACGTTTTTTCCACGTGTCTTGACATGCAAAGTATTCCTGCAAAGTTTGGTGAAGATCTGAGTATGTAGTTTTTGACCTTATATGGAACCTCCTATCTGAAAATTTGAAAATTCTTAAAAAATTCGTCCAAAATCTTGATGTCTCCAATCTCTTGTTTTGTACGTTTTTTCCACGTGTCTTGACATCCAATGTATCCCTGCAAAGTTTGGTGAAGATCTGAGTATGTAGTTTTTGACCTTATCTGGAACCTCCCATCTGAAAATTTGAAAATTCCAAAAAAATCCGTGCAAAATCTTGATGACCCCAATCTCTTGTTTTGTACGTTTTTTCCACGTGTCTTGACATCCAATGTATCCATGCAAAGTTTGGTGAAGATCTGAGTATGTCGTTTTTGACCTTATCTGGAACCTCCCATCTGAAAATTTGAAAATTCTTAAAAAATTCGTCGAAAATCTTGATGTCTCCAATCTCTTGTTTTGTACGTTTTTTCCACGTGTCTTGACATGCAAGGTATCCCTGCAACGTTTGGTGAAGATCTGAGTATGTAGTTTTTGACCTTATCTGGAACCTCCTATCTGAAAATTTGAAAAATCTTCAAAAATTCGTCGAAAATCTTGATGTCTCCAATCTCTTGTTTTGTACGTTTTTTCCACGTGTCTTGACATCCAATGTATCCCTGCAATGTTTGGTGGAGATCTGAGTATGTAGTTTTTGACCTTATCTGGGACCTCCTATCAGAAAATTTGAAAATTCTTCAAAAATTCGTCCAAAATCTTGATGTCTCCAATCTCTTGTTTTGTACGTTTTTTCCACGTGTCTCGACCTCCAATGTATCCCTGCAAAGTTTGGTGAAGATCTGAGTATGTCGTTTTTGACCTTATCTGGAACATCCTTTCTGAAAATTTGAAAATTCTTAAAAAATTCGTCGAAAATCTTGATGTCTCCAATCTCTTGTTTTGTACGTTTTTTCCACGTGTCTTGACATCCAATGTATCCCTGCAAAGTTTGGTGAAGATCTGAGTATGTAGTTTTTGACCTTATATGGAACCTCCTTTCTGAAAATTTGAAAATTCTCAAAAAATTCGTCCATAATCTTGATGTCTCCAATCTCTTGTTTTGTACGTTTTTTCCACGTGTCTTGACATCCAATGTATCCCTGCAAAGTTTGGTGAAGATCTGAGTATGTAGTTTTTGACCTTATATGGAACCTCCTATCTGAAAATTTGAAAATTCTTAAAAAATTCGTCCAAAATCTTGATGTCACCAATCCTATGTTTTGTATGTTTTTTCCACGTGTCTTGACATCCAATGTATCCATGCAAAGTTTGGTGAAGATCTGAGTATGTCGTTTTTGACCTTATCTGGAACCTCCCATCTGAAAATTTGAAAATTCTTAAAAAATTCGTCGAAAATCTTGATGTCTCCGATCTCTTGTTTTGTACGTTTTTTCCACGTGTCTTGACATGCAAAGTATTCCTGCAAAGTTTGGTGAAGATCTGAGTATGTAGTTTTTGACCTCATCTGGAACCTCCTATCTGAAAATTTGAAAATTCTTAAAAAATTCGTCCAAAATTTTGATGTCTCCAATCTCTTGTTTTGTACGTTTTTTCCACGTGTCTTGACATCCAATGTATCCCTGCAATGTTTGGTGAAGATCTGAGTATGTAGTTTTTGACCTTATCTGGAATCTCCCATCTGAAAATTTGAAAATTCCTAAAAAATCCGTCCAAAATCTTGATGACCCCAATCTCTTGTTTTGTACGTTTTTTCCACGTGTCTTGACATCCAATGTATCCCTGCAAGGTTTGGTGAAGATCTGAGTATGTAGTTTTTGACCTTATCTGGAACATCCTTTCTGAAAATTTGAAAATTCTTAAAAAATTCGTCCAAAATCTTGATGTCTCCAATCTCTTGTTTTGTACGTTTTTTCCACGTGTCTTGATATCCAATGTATCCCTGCAAAGTTTGGTGAAGATCTGAGTATGTCGTTTTTGACCTTATCTGGAACATCCTTTCTGAAAATTTGAAAATTGTTAAAAAATTCGTCCAAAATCTTGATGTCTCCAATCTCTTTTTGGTACGTTTTTTCCACGTGTCTTGACATCCAATGTATCCCTGCAAAGTTTGGTGAAGATCTGAGTATGTAGTTTTTGACCTTATCTGGAACCTCCCATCTGAAAATTTGAAAATTCTTAAAAAATTCGACCAAAATCTTGATGTCTCCAATCTTTTGTTTTGTACGTTTTTTCCACGTGTCTTGACACATAATGTATCCATGCAAAGTTTGGTGAAGATCTGAGTATGTAGTTTTTGACCTTATATGGAACCTCCTATCTGAAAATTTGAAAATTCTTAAAAAATTCGTCCAAAATCTTGATGTCTCCAATCTCTTGTTTTGTACGTTTTTTCCACGTGTCTTGACATCCAATGTATCCCTGCAAAGTTTGGTGAAGATCTGAGTATGTAGTTTTTGACCTTATCTGGAACCTCCCATCTGAAAATTTGAAAATTCCTAAAAAATCCGTGCAAAATCTTGATGACCCCAATCTCTTGTTTTGTACGTTTTTTCCACGTGTCTTGACATCCAATGTATTCCTGCAATGTTTGGTGAAGATCTGAGTATGTAGTTTTTGACCTTATATGGAACCTCCTATCTGAAAATTTGAAAATTCTTAAAAAATTCGACCAAAATCTTGATGTTCCGAATCCTATGTTTTGTATGTTTTTTCCACGTGTCTTGACATCCAATGTATCCATGCAAAGTTTGGTGAAGATCTGAGTATGTAGTTTTTGACCTTATATTGAACCTCCCATCTGAAAATTTGAAAATTCTTAAAAAATTCGTCCAAAATCTTGATGACCCCAATCTCTTGTTTTGTACGTTTTTTCCACGTGTCTTGACATCCAAAGTATCCCTGCAAAGTTTGGTGAAGATCTGAGTATGTAGTTTTTGACCTTATATGGAACCTCCTTTCTGAAAATTTGAGAATTCTTAAAAAATTCGTCCAAAATCTTGATGTCTCCAATCTCTTGTTTTGTACGTTTTTTCCACGTGTCTTGACATCCAATGTATCCATGCAAAGTTTGGTGAAGATCTGAGTATGTCGTTTTTGACCTTATCTGGAACCTCCCATCTGAAAATTTGAAAATTCTTAAAAAATTCGTCGAAAATCTTGATGTCTCCAATCTTTTGTTTTGTACGTTTTTTCCACGTGTCTTGACATGCAAAGTATCCATGCAACGTTTGGTGAAGATCTGAGTATGTAGTTTTTGACCTTATCTGGAACCTCCTATCTGAAAATTTGAAAATTCTTCAAAAATTCGTCGAAAATCTTGATGTCTCCAATCTCTTGTTTTGTACGTTTTTTCCACGTGTCTTGACATCCAATGGATCCCTGCAAAGTTTGGTGAAGATCTGAGTATGTCGTTTTTGACCTTATCTGGAACATCCTTTCTGAAAATTTGAAAATTCTTAAAAAATTCGTCGAAAATCTTTATGTCTCCAATCTCTTGTTTTGTACGTTTTTTCCACGTGTCTTGACATCCAATGTATCCCTGCAAAGTTTGGTGAAGATCTGAGTATGTAGTTTTTGACCTTATATGGAACCTCCTATCTGAAAATTTGAAAATTCTTAAAAAATTCGTCCAAAATCTTGATGTCTCCAATCTCTTGTTTTGTACGTTTTTTCCACGTGTCTCGACCTCCAATGGATCCCTGCAAAGTTTGGTGAAGATCTGAGTATGTCGTTTTTGACCTTATCTGGAACCTCCCATCTGAAAATTTGAAAATTCTTAAAAAATTCGTCGAAAATCTTGATGTCTCCGATCTCTTGTTTTGTACGTTTTTTCCACGTGTCTTGACATGCAAAGTATTCCTGCAAAGTTTGGTGAAGATCTGAGTATGTCGTTTTTGAGCTCATCTGGAACCTCCCATCTGAAAATTTGAAAATTCTTAAAAAATTCGTCGAAAATCTTGATGTCTCCAATCTTTTGTTTTGTACGTTTTTTCCACGTGTCTTGACATGCAAAGTATCCCTGCAACGTTTGGTGAAGATCTGAGTATGTAGTTTTTGACCTTATCTGGAACCTCCTATCTGAAAATTTGAAAATTCTTCAAAAATTCGTCGAAAATCTTGATGTATCCAATCTCTTGTTTTGTACGTTTTTTCCACGTGTCTTGACATCCAATGTATTCCTGCAATGTTTGGTGGAGATCTGAGTATGTAGTTTTAGACCTTATGTGGAACCTCCTATCTGAAAATTTGAAAATTCTTCAAAAATTCGTCCAAAATCTTGATGTCTCCAATCTCTTGTTTTGTACGTTTTTTCCACGTGTCTCGACCTCCAATGGATCCCTGCAAAGTTTGGTGAAGATCTGAGTATGTCGTTTTTGACCTTATCTGGAACATCCTTTCTGAAAATTTGAAAATTCTTAAAAAATTCGTCGAAAATCTTGATGTCTCCAATCTCTTGTTTTGTACGTTTTTTCCACGTGTCTTGACATCCAATGTATCCCTGCAAAGTTTGGTGAAGATCTGAGTATGTAGTTTTTGACCTTATATGGAACCTCCTATCTGAAAATTTGAAAATTCTTAAAAAATTCGTCCAAAATCTTGATGTCTCCAATCTCTTGTTTTGTACGTTTTTTCCACGTGTCTCGACCTCCAATGGATCCCTGCAAAGTTTGGTGAAGATCTGAGTATGTCGTTTTTGACCTTATCTGGAACCTCCCATCTGAAAATTTGAAAATTCTTAAAAAATTCGTCGAAAATCTTGATGTCTCCGATCTCTTGTTTTGTACGTTTTTTCCACGTGTCTTGACATGCAAAGTATTCCTGCAAAGTTTGGTGAAGATCTGAGTATGTAGTTTTTGACCTCATCTGGAACCTCCTATCTGAAAATTTGAAAATTCTTAAAAAATTCGTCCAAAATCTTGATGACTCCAATCTCTTGTTTTGTACGTTTTTTCCACGTGTCTTGACATCCAATGTATCCCTGCAATGTTTGGTGAAGATCTGAGTATGTAGTTTTTGACCTTATCTGGAACCTCCCATCTGAAAATTTGAAAATTCCTAAAAAATCCGTCCAAAATCTTGATGACCCCAATCTCTTGTTTTGTACTTTTTTTCCACGTGTCTCGACCTCCAATGTATCCCTGCAAAGTTTGGTGAAGATCTGAGTATGTAGTTTTTGACCTTATATGGAACCTCCTATCTGAAAATTTGAAAATTCTTAAAAAATTCGTCCAAAATCTTGATGTCACCAATCCTATGTTTTGTATGTTTTTTCCACGTGTCTTGACATCCAATGTATCCATGCAAAGTTTGGTGAAGATCTGAGTATGTCGTTTTTGACCTTATCTGGAACCTCCCATTTGAAAATTTGAAAATTCTTAAAAAATTCGTCGAAAATCTTGATGTCTCCGATCTCTTGTTTTGTACGTTTTTTTCCTCGTGTCTTGACATGCAAAGTATTCCTGCAAAGTTTGGTGAAGATCTGAGTATGTAGTTTTTGACCTCATCTGGAACCTCCTATCTGAAAATTTGAAAATTCTTAAAAAATTCGTCCAAAATTTTGATGTCTCCAATCTCTTGTTTTGTACGTTTTTTCCACGTGTCTTGACATCCAATGTATCCCTGCAATGTTTGGTGAAGATCTGAGTATGTAGTTTTTGACCTTATCTGGAACCTCCCATCTGAAAATTTGAAAATTCCTAAAAAATCCGTCCAAAATCTTGATGACCCCAATCTCTTGTTTTGTACGTTTTTTCCACGTGTCTTGACATCCAATGTATCCCTGCAAAGTTTGGTGAAGATCTGAGTATGTAGTTTTTGACCTTATCTGGAACCTCCTATCTGAAAATTTGAAAATTCTTAAAAAATTCGTCCAAAATCTTGAAGTCTCCAATCTCTTGTTTTGTACGTTTTTTCCACGTGTCTTGATATCCAATGTATCCCTGCAAAGTTTGGTGAAGATCTGAGTATGTCGTTTTTGACCTTATCTGGAACATCCTTTCTGAAAATTTGAAAATTGTTAAAAAATTCGTCCAAAATCTTGATGTCTCCAATCTCTTTTTTGTACGTTTTTTCCACGTGTCTTGACATCCAATGTATCCCTGCAAAGTTTGGTGAAGATCTGAGTATGTAGTTTTTGACCTTATATGGAACCTCCTACCTGAAAATTTGAAAATTCTTAAAAAATTCGTCCAAAATCTTGATGTCTCCAATCTCTTGTTTTGTACGTTTTTTCCACGTGTCTTGACATCCAATGTATCCCTGCAAAGTTTGGTGAAGATCTGAGTATGTAGTTTTTGACCTTATCTGGAACCTCCCATCTGAAAATTTGAAAATTCCTAAAAAATCCGTGCAAAATCTTGATGACCCCAATCTCTTGTTTTGTACGTTTTTTCCACGTGTCTTGACACCCAATGTATCCATGCAAAGTTTGGTGAAGATCTGAGTATGTCGTTTTTGACCTTATCTGGAACCTCCCATCTGAAAATTTGAAAATTCTTAAAAAATTCGTCGAAAATCTTGATGTCTCCAATCTCTTGTTTTGTACGTTTTTTCCACGTGTCTTGACATGCAAGGTATCCCTGCAACGTTTGGTGAAGATCTGAGTATGTAGTTTTTGACCTTATCTGGAACCTCCTATCTGAAAATTTGAAAATTCTTCAAAAATTCGTCGAAAATCTTGATGTCTCCAATCTCTTGTTTTGTACGTTTTTTCCACGTGTCTTGACATCCAATGTATCCCTGCAATGTTTGGTGGAGATCTGAGTATGTAGTTTTTGACCTTATCTGGGACCTCCTATCAGAAAATTTGAAAATTCTTCAAAAATTCGTCCAAAATCTTGATGTCTCCAATCTCTTGTTTTGTACGTTTTTTCCACGTGTCTCGACCTCCAATGTATCCCTGCAAAGTTTGGTGAAGATCTGAGTATGTCGTTTTTGACCTTATCTGGAACATCCTTTCTGAAAATTTGAAAATTCTTAAAAAATTCGTCGAAAATCTTGATGTCTCCAATCTCTTGTTTTGTACGATTTTTCCACGTGTCTTGACATCCAATGTATCCCTGCAAAGTTTGGTGAAGATCTGAGTATGTAGTTTTTGACCTTATATGGAACCTCCTTTCTGAAAATTTGAAAATTCTCAAAAAATTCGTCCATAATCTTGATGTCTCCAATCTCTTGTTTTGTACGTTTTTTCCACGTGTCTTGACATCCAATGTATCCCTGCAAAGTTTGGTGAAGATGTGAGTATGTAGTTTTTGACCTTATATGGAACCTCCTATCTGAAAATTTGAAAATTCTTAAAAAATTCGTCCAAAATCTTGATGTCACCAATCCTATGTTTTGTATGTTTTTTCCACGTGTCTTGACATCCAATGTATCCATGCAAAGTTTGGTGAAGATCTGAGTATGTCGTTTTTGACCTTATCTGGAACATCCTTTCTGAAAATTTGAAAATTCTTAAAAAATTCGTCGAAAATCTTGATGTCTCCAATCTCTTGTTTTGTACGTTTTTTCCACGTGTCTTGACATCCAATGTATCCCTGCAAAGTTTGGTGAAGATCTGAGTATGTAGTTTTTGACCTTATATGGAACCTCCTTTCTGAAAATTTGAAAATTCTCAAAAAATTCGTCCATAATCTTGATGTCTCCAATCTCTTGTTTTGTACGTTTTTTCCACGTGTCTTGACATCCAATGTATCCCTGCAAAGTTTGGTGAAGATCTGAGTATGTAGTTTTTGACCTTATATGGAACCTCCTATCTGAAAATTTGAAAATTCTTAAAAAATTCGTCCAAAATCTTGATGTCACCAATCCTATGTTTTGTATGTTTTTTCCACGTGTCTTGACATCCAATGTATCCATGCAAAGTTTGGTGAAGATCTGAGTATGTCGTTTTTGACCTTATCTGGAACCTCCCATCTGAAAATTTGAAAATTCTTAAAAAATTCGTCGAAAATCTTGATGTCTCCGATCTCTTGTTTTGTACGTTTTTTCCACGTGTCTTGACATGCAAAGTATTCCTGCAAAGTTTGGTGAAGATCTGAGTATGTAGTTTTTGACCTTATATGGAACCTCCTATCTGAAAATTTGAAAATTCTTAAAAAATTCGTCCAAAATCTTGATGTCTCCAATCTCTTGTTTTGTACGTTTTTTCCACGTGTCTTGACATCCAATGTATCCCTGCAAAGTTTGGTGAAGATCTGAGTATGTAGTTTTTGACCTTATCTGGAACCTCCCATCTGAAAATTTGAAAATTCCTAAAAAATCCGTGCAAAATCTTGATGACCCCAATCTCTTGTTTTGTACGTTTTTTCCACGTGTCTTGACATCCAATGTATCCATGCAAAGTTTGGTGAAGATCTGAGTATGTCGTTTTTAACCTTATCTGGAACCTCCCATCTGAAAATTTGAAAATTCTTAAAAAATTCGTCGAAAATCTTGATGTCTCCAATCTCTTGTTTTGTACGTTTTTTCCACGTGTCTTGACATGCAAAGTATCCCTGCAACGTTTGGTGAAGATCTGAGTATGTAGTTTTTGACCTTATCTGGAACCTCCTATCTGAAAATTTGAAAATTCTTCAAAAATTCGTCGAAAATCTTGATGTCTCCAATCTCTTGTTTTGTACGTTTTTTCCACGTGTCTTGACATCCAATGTATCCCTGCAATGTTTGGTGGAAGTCTGAGTATGTAGTTTTTGACCTTATCTGGGACCTCCTATCAGAAAATTTGAAAATTCTTCAAAAATTCGTCCAAAATCTTGATGTCTCCAATCTCTTGTTTTGTACGTTTTTTCCACGTGTCTCGACCTCCAATGTATCCCTGCAAAGTTTGGTGAAGATCTGAGTATGTCGTTTTTGACCTTATCTGGAACATCCTTTCTGAAAATTTGAAAATTCTTAAAAAATTCGTCGAAAATCTTGATGTCTCCAATCTCTTGTTTTGTACGTTTTTTCCACGTGTCTTGACATCCAATGTATCCCTGCAAAGTTTGGTGAAGATCTGAGTATGTAGTTTTTGACCTTATATGGAACCTCCTTTCTGAAAATTTGAAAATTCTCAAAAAATTCGTCCATAATCTTGATGTCTCCAATCTCTTGTTTTGTACGTTTTTTCCACGTGTCTTGACATCCAATGTATCCCTGCAAAGTTTGGTGAAGATCTGAGTATGTAGTTTTTGACCTTATCTGGAACCTCCCATCTGAAAATTTGAAAATTCTTAAAAAATTCGACCAAAATCTTGATGTCTCCAATCTTTTGTTTTGTACGTTTTTTCCACGTGTCTTGACACATAATGTATCCATGCAAAGTTTGGTGAAGATCTGAGTATGTAGTTTTTGACCTTATATGGAACCTCCCATCTGAAAATTTGAAAATTCTTAAAAAATTCGTCCAAAATCTTGATGTCTCCAATCTCTTGTTTTGTACGTTTTTTCCACGTGTCTTGACATCCAATGTATCCCTGCAAAGTTTGGTGAAGATCTGAGTATGTAGTTTTTGACCTTATCTGGAACCTCCCATCTGAAAATTTGAAAATTCCTAAAAAATCCGTGCAAAATCTTGATGACCCCAGTCTCTTGTTTTGTACGTTTTTTCCACGTGTCTTGACATACAATGTATTCCTGCAATGTTTGGTGAAGATCTGAGTATGTAGTTTTTGACCTTATATGGAACCTCCTATCTGAAAATTTGAAAATTCTTAAAAAATTCGTCGAAAATCTTGATGTCTCCAATCTCTTGTTTTGTACGTTTTTTCCACGTGTCTTGACATGCAAAGTATCCCTGCAACGTTTGGTGAAGATCTGAGTATGTAGTTTTTGACCTTATCTGGAACCTCCTATCTGAAAATTTGAAAATTCTTCAAAAATTCGTCGAAAATCTTGATGTCTCCAATCTCTTGTTTTGTACGTTTTTTCCACGTGTCTTGACATCCAATGTATTCCTGCAATGTTTGGTGAAGATCTGAGTATGTAGTTTTTGACCTTATATGGAACCTCCTATCTGAAAATTTGAAAATTCTTAAAAAATTCGTCGAAAATCTTGATGTCTCCAATCTCTTGTTTTGTACGTTTTTTCCACGTGTCTTGACATGCAAAGTATTCCTGCAAAGTTTGGTGAAGATCTGAGTATGTAGTTTTTGACCTCATCTGGAACCTCCTATCTGAAAATTTGAAAATTCCTAAAAAATCCGTCCAAAATCTTGATGACCCCAATCTCTTGTTTTGTACTTTTTTTCCACGTGTCTCGACCTCCAATGTATCCCTGCAAAGTTTGGTGAAGATCTGAGTATGTAGTTTTTGACCTTATATGGAACCTCCTATCTGAAAATTTGAAAATTCTTAAAAAATTCGTCCAAAATCTTGATGTCACCAATCCTATGTTTTGTATGTTTTTTCCACGTGTCTTGACATCCAATGGATCCCTGCAAAGTTTGGTGAAGATCTGAGTATGTCGTTTTTGACCTTATCTGGAACCTCCCATCTGAAAATTTGAAAATTCTTAAAAAATTCGTCGAAAATCTTGATGTCTCCGATCTCTTGTTTTGTACGTTTTTTCCACGTGTCTTGACATGCAAAGTATTCCTGCAAAGTTTGGTGAAGATCTGAGTATGTAGTTTTTGACCTCATCTGGAACCTCCTATCTGAAAATTTGAAAATTCTTAAAAAATTCGTCCAAAATTTTGATGTCTCCAATCTCTTGTTTTGTACGTTTTTTCCACGTGTCTTGACATCCAATGTATCCCTGCAATGTTTGGTGAAGATCTGAGTATGTAGTTTTTGACCTTATCTGGAACCTCCCATCTGAAAATTTGAAAATTCCTAAAAAATCCGTCCAAAATCTTGATGACCCCAATCTCTTGTTTTGTACGTTTTTTCCACGTGTCTTGACATCCAATGTATCCCTGCAAAGTTTGGTGAAGATCTGAGTATGTAGATTTTGACCTTATCTGGAACCTCCTATCTGAAAATTTGAAAATTCTTAAAAAATTCGTCCAAAATCTTGATGTCTCCAATCTCTTGTTTTGTACGTTTTTTCCACGTGTCTTGATATCCAATGTATCCCTGCAAAGTTTGGTGAAGATCTGAGTATGTCGTTTTTGACCTTATCTGGAACATCCTTTCTGAAAATTTGAAAATTGTTAAAAAATTCGTCCAAAATCTTGATGTCTCCAATCTCTTTTTTGTACGTTTTTTCCACGTGTCTTGACATCCAATGTATCCCTGCAAAGTTTGGTGAAGATCTGAGTATGTAGTTTTTGACCTTATCTGGAACCTCCTATCTGAAAATTTGAAAATTCTTAAAAAAATTCGACCAAAATCTTGATGTTCCGAATCCTATGTTTTGTATGTTTTTTCCACGTGTCTTGACATCCAATGTATCCATGCAAAGTTTGGTGAAGATCTGAGTATGTAGTTTTTGACCTTATATTGAACCTCCCATCTGAAAATTTGAAAATTCTTAAAAAATTCGTCCAAAATCTTGATGACCCCAATCTCTTGTTTTGTACGTTTTTTCCACGTGTCTTGACATCCAAAATATCCCTGCAAAGTTTGGTGAAGATCTGAGTATGTAGTTTTTGACCTTATATGGAACCTCCTTTCTGAAAATTTGAGAATTCTTAAAAAATTCGTCCAAAATCTTGATGTCTCCAATCTCTTGTTTTGTACGTTTTTTCCACGTGTCTTGACATCCAATGTATCCATGCAAAGTTTGGTGAAGATCTGAGTATGTCGTTTTTGACCTTATCTGGAACCTCCCATCTGAAAATTTGAAAATTCTTAAAAAATTCGTCGAAAATCTTGATGTCTCCAATCTTTTGTTTTGTACGTTTTTTCCACGTGTCTTGACATGCAAAGTATCCCTGCAACGTTTGGTGAAGATCTGAGTATGTAGTTTTTGACCTTATCTGGAACCTCCTATTTGAAAATTTGAAAATTCTTAAAAAATTCGTCCAAAATCTTGATGTCTCCAATCTCTTGTTTTGTACGTTTTTTCCACGTGTCTTGATATCCAATGTATCCCTGCAAAGTTTGGTGAAGATCTGAGTATGTCGTTTTTGACCTTATCTGGAACATCCTTTCTGAAAATTTGAAAATTCTTAAGAAATTCGTCCAAAATCTTGATGTCTCCAATCTCTTGTTTTGTACGTTTTTTCCACGTGTCTTGACATCCAATGTATCCGTGCAAAGTTTGGTGAAGATCTGAGTATGTCGTTTTTGACCTTATCTGGAACCTCCCATCTGAAAATTTGAAAATTCTTAAAAAATTCGTCGAAAATCTTGATGTCTCCAATCTTTTGTTTTGTACGTTTTTTCCACGTGTCTTGACATGCAAAGTATCCCTGCAACGTTTGGTGAAGATCTGAGTATGTAGTTTTTGACCTTATCTGGAACCTCCTATCTGAAAATTTGAAAATTCTTCAAAAATTCGTCGAAAATCTTGATGTCTCCAATCTCTTGTTTTGTACGTTTTTTCCACGTGTCTTGACATCCAATGTATTCCTGCAATGTTTGGTGGAGATCTGAGTATGTAGTTTTAGACCTTATCTGGAACCTCCTATCTGAAAATTTGAAAATTCTTCAAAAATTCGTCCAAAATCTTGATGTCTCCAATCTCTTGTTTTGTACGTTTTTTCCACGTGTCTCGACCTCCAATGGATCCCTGCAAAGTTTGGTGAAGATCTGAGTATGTCGTTTTTGACCTTATCTGGAACATCCTTTCTGAAAATTTGAAAATTCTTAAAAAATTCGTCGAAAATCTTGATGTCTCCAATCTCTTGTTTTGTACGTTTTTTCCACGTGTCTTGACATCCAATGTATCCCTGCAAAGTTTGGTGAAGATCTGAGTATGTGGTTTTTGACCTTATATGGAACCTCCTATCTGAAAATTTGAAAATTCTTAAAAAATTCGTCCAAAATCTTGATGTCTCCAATCTCTTGTTTTGTACGTTTTTTCCACGTGTCTCGACCTCCAATGGATCCCTGCAAAGTTTGGTGAAGATCTGAGTATGTCGTTTTTGACCTTATCTGGAACCTCCCATCTGAAAATTTGAAAATTCTTAAAAAATTCGTCGAAAATCTTGATGTCTCCGATCTCTTGTTTTGTACGTTTTTTCCACGTGTCTTGACATGCAAAGTATTCCTGCAAAGTTTGGTGAAGATCTGAGTATGTCGTTTTTGACCTCATCTGGAACCTCCCATCTGAAAATTTGAAAATTCTTAAAAAATTCGTCGAAAATCTTGATGTCTCCAATCTTTTGTTTTGTACGTTTTTTCCACGTGTCTTGACATGCAAGGTATCCCTGCAACGTTTGGTGAAGATCTGAGTATGTAGTTTTTGACCTTATCTGGAACCTCCTATCTGAAAATTTGAAAATTCTTCAAAAATTCGTCGAAAATCTTGATGTCTCCAATCTCTTGTTTTGTACGTTTTTTCCACGTGTCTTGACATCCAATGTATTCCTGCAATGTTTGGTGAAGATCTGAGTATGTAGTTTTTGACCTTATATGGAACCTCCTATCTGAAAATTTGAAAATTCTTAAAAAATTCGTCGAAAATCTTGATGTCTCCAATCTCTTGTTTTGTACGTTTTTTCCACGTGTCTTGACATGCAAAGTATCCCTGCAACTTTTGGTGAAGATCTGAGTATGTAGTTTTTGACCTTATCTGGAACCTCCTATCTGAAAATTTGAAAATTCTTAAAAAATTCGTCCAAAATCTTGAAGACCCCAATCTCTTGTTTTGTACGTTTTTTCCACGTGTCTTGACATCCAATGTATCCCTGCAAAGTTTGGTGAAGATCTGAGTATGTAGTTTTTGACCTTATATGGAACCTCCATTCTGAAAATTAGAGAATTCTTAAAAAATTCGTCCAAAATCTTGATGTCTCCAATCTCTTGTTTTGTACGTTTTTTCCACGTGTCTTGACATCCAATGTATCCATGCAAAGTTTGGTGAAGATCTGAGTATGTCGTTTTTGACCTTATCTGGAACCTCCCATCCGAAAATTTGAAAATTCTTAAAAAATTCGTCCAAAATCTTGATGTCTCCAATCTCTTGTTTTGTACGTTTTTTCCACGTGTCTTGACATGCAAAGTATTCCTGCAAAGTTTGGTGAAGATCTGAGTATGTAGTTTTTGACCTCATCTGGAACCTCCTATCTGAAAATTTGAAAATTCCTAAAAAATCCGTCCAAAATCTTGATGACCCCAATCTCTTGTTTTGTACTTTTTTTCCACGTGTCTCGACCTCCAATGTATCCCTGCAAAGTTTGGTGAAGATCTGAGTATGTAGTTTTTGACCTTATATGGAACCTCCTATCTGAAAATTTGAAAATTCTTAAAAAATTCGTCCAAAATCTTGATGTCACCAATCCTATGTTTTGTATGTTTTTTCCACGTGTCTTGACATCCAATGGATCCCTGCAAAGTTTGGTGAAGATCTGAGTATGTCGTTTTTGACCTTATCTGGAACCTCCCATCTGAAAATTTGAAAATTCTTAAAAAATTCGTCGAAAATCTTGATGTCTCCGATCTCTTGTTTTGTACGTTTTTTCCACGTGTCTTGACATGCAAAGTATTCCTGCAAAGTTTGGTGAAGATCTGAGTATGTAGTTTTTGACCTCATCTGGAACCTCCTATCTGAAAATTTGAAAATTCTTAAAAAATTCGTCCAAAATTTTGATGTCTCCAATCTCTTGTTTTGTACGTTTTTTCCACGTGTCTTGACATCCAATGTATCCCTGCAATGTTTGGTGAAGATCTGAGTATGTCGTTTTTGACCTTATCTGGAACCTCCCATCTGAAAATTTGAAAATTCCTAAAAAATCCGTCCAAAATCTTGATGACCCCAATCTCTTGTTTTGTACGTTTTTTCCACGTGTCTTGACATCCAATGTATCCCTGCAAAGTTTGGTGAAGATCTGAGTATGTAGATTTTGACCTTATCTGGAACCTCCTATCTGAAAATTTGAAAATTCTTAAAAAATTCGTCCAAAATCTTGATGTCTCCAATCTCTTGTTTTGTACGTTTTTTCCACGTGTCTTGATATCCAATGTATCCCTGCAAAGTTTGGTGAAGATCTGAGTATGTCGTTTTTGACCTTATCTGGAACATCCTTTCTGAAAATTTGAAAATTGTTAAAAAATTCGTCCAAAATCTTGATGTCTCCAATCTCTTTTTTGTACGTTTTTTCCACGTGTCTTGACATCCAATGTATCCCTGCAAAGTTTGGTGAAGATCTGAGTATGTAGTTTTTGACCTTATCTGGAACCTCCCATCTGAAAATTTGAAAATTCTTAAAAAATTCGACCAAAATCTTGATGTCTCCAATCTTTTGTTTTGTACGTTTTTTCCACGTGTCTTGACACATAATGTATCCATGCAAAGTTTGGTGAAGATCTGAGTATGTAGTTTTTGACCTTATATGGAACCTCCTATCTGAAAATTTGAAAATTCTTAAAAAATTCGTCCAAAATCTTGATGTCTCCAATCTCTTGTTTTGTACGTTTTTTCCACGTGTCTTGACATCCAATGTATCCCTGCAAAGTTTGGTGAAGATCTGAGTATGTAGTTTTTGACCTTATCTGGAACCTCCCATCTGAAAATTTGAAAATTCCTAAAAAATCCGTGCAAAATCTTGATGACCCCAATCTCTTGTTTTGTACGTTTTTTCCACGTGTCTTGACATCCAATGTATTCCTGCAATGTTTGGTGAAGATCTGAGTATGTAGTTTTTGACCTTATATGGAACCTCCTATCTGAAAATTTGAAAATTCTTAAAAAATTCGACCAAAATCTTGATGTTCCGAATCCTATGTTTTGTATGTTTTTTCCACGTGTCTTGACATCCAATGTATCCATGCAAAGTTTGGTGAAGATCTGAGTATGTAGTTTTTGACCTTATATTGAACCTCCCATCTGAAAATTTGAAAATTCTTAAAAAATTCGTCCAAAATCTTGATGACCCCAATCTCTTGTTTTGTACGTTTTTTCCACGTGTCTTGACATCCAAAGTATCCCTGCAAAGTTTGGTGAAGATCTGAGTATGTAGTTTTTGACCTTATATGGAACCTCCTTTCTGAAAATTTGAGAATTCTTAAAAAATTCGTCGAAAATCTTGATGTCTCCAATCTTTTGTTTTGTACGTTTTTTCCACGTGTCTTGACATCCAATGTATTCCTGCAATGTTTGGTGGAGATCTGAGTATGTAGTTTTAGACCTTATCTGGAACCTCCTATCTGAAAATTTGAAAATTCTTCAAAAATTCGTCCAAAATCTTGATGTCTCCAATCTCTTGTTTTGTACGTTTTTTCCACGTGTCTCGACCTCCAATGGATCCCTGCAAAGTTTGGTGAAGATCTGAGTATGTCGTTTTTGACCTTATCTGGAACATCCTTTCTGAAAATTTGAAAATTCTTAAAAAATTCGTCGAAAATCTTGATGTCTCCAATCTCTTGTTTTGTACGTTTTTTCCACGTGTCTTGACATCCAATGTATCCCTGCAAAGTTTGGTGAAGATCTGAGTATGTAGTTTTTGACCTTATATGGAACCTCCTATCTGAAAATTTGAAAATTCTTAAAAAATTCGTCCAAAATCTTGATGTCTCCAATATCTTGTTTTGTACGTTTTTTCCACGTGTCTTGACATCCAATGTATCCCTGCAATGTTTGGTGAAGATCTGAGTATGTAGTTTTTGACCTTATCTGGAACCTCCCATCTGAAAATTTGAAAATTCCTAAAAAATCCGTCCAAAATCTTGATGACCCCAATCTCTTGTTTTGTACGTTTTTTCCACGTGTCTTGACATCCAATGTATCCCTGCAAAGTTTGGTGAAGATCTGAGTATGTAGATTTTGACCTTATCTGGAACCTCCTATCTGAAAATTTGAAAATTCTTAAAAAATTCGTCCAAAATCTTGATGTCTCCAATCTCTTGTTTTGTACGTTTTTTCCACGTGTCTTGATATCCAATGTATCCCTGCAAAGTTTGGTGAAGATCTGAGTATGTCGTTTTTGACCTTATCTGGAACATCCTTTCTGAAAATTTGAAAATTGTTAAAAAATTCGTCCAAAATCTTGATGTCTCCAATCTCTTTTTTGTACGTTTTTTCCACGTGTCTTGACATCCAATGTATCCCTGCAAAGTTTGGTGAAGATCTGAGTATGTAGTTTTTGACCTTATCTGGAACCTCCCATCTGAAAATTTGAAAATTCTTAAAAAATTCGACCAAAATCTTGATGTCTCCAATCTTTTGTTTTGTACGTTTTTTCCACGTGTCTTGACACATAATGTATCCATGCAAAGTTTGGTGAAGATCTGAGTATGTAGTTTTTGACCTTATATGGAACCTCCTATCTGAAAATTTGAAAATTCTTAAAAAATTCGTCCAAAATCTTGATGTCTCCAATCTCTTGTTTTGTACGTTTTTTCCACGTGTCTTGACATCCAATGTATCCCTGCAAAGTTTGGTGAAGATCTGAGTATGTAGTTTTTGACCTTATCTGGAACCTCCCATCTGAAAATTTGAAAATTCCTAAAAAATCCGTGCAAAATCTTGATGACCCCAATCTCTTGTTTTGTACGTTTTTTCCACGTGTCTTGACATCCAATGTATTCCTGCAATGTTTGGTGAAGATCTGAGTCTGTAGTTTTTGACCTTATATGGAACCTCCTATCTGAAAATTTGAAAATTCTTAAAAAATTCGACCAAAATCTTGATGTTCCGAATCCTATGTTTTGTATGTTTTTTCCACGTGTCTTGACATCCAATGTATCCATGCAAAGTTTGGTGAAGATCTGAGTATGTAGTTTTTGACCTTATATTGAACCTCCCATCTGAAAATTTGAAAATTCTTAAAAAATTCGTCCAAAATCTTGATGACCCCAATCTCTTGTTTTGTACGTTTTTTCCACGTGTCTTGACATCCAAAGTATCCCTGCAAAGTTTGGTGAAGATCTGAGTATGTAGTTTTTGACCTTATATGGAACCCTGAAAATTTGAGAATTCTTAAAAAATTCGTCGAAAATCTTGATGTCTCCAATCTCTTGTTTTGTACGTTTTTTCCACGTGTCTTGACATCCAATGTATCCATGCAAAGTTTGGTGAAGATCTGAGTATGTCGTTTTTGACCTTATCTGGAACCTCCCATCTGAAAATTTGAAAATTCTTAAAAAATTCGTCGAAAATCTTGATGTCTCCAATCTTTTGTTTTGTACGTTTTTTCCACGTGTCTTGACATGCAAAGTATCCCTGCAACGTTTGGTGAAGATCTGAGTATGTAGTTTTTGACCTTATCTGGAACCTCCTATTTGAAAATTTGAAAATTCTTAAAAAATTCGTCGAAAATCTTGATGTCTCCAATCTCTTGTTTTGTACGTTTTTTCCACGTGTCTTGATATCCAATGTATCCCTGCAAAGTTTGGTGAAGATCTGAGTATGTCGTTTTTGACCTTATCTGGAACATCCTTTCTGAAAATTTGAAAATTCTTAAAAAATTCGTCCAAAATCTTGATGTCTCCAATCTCTTGTTTTGTACGTTTTTTCCACGTGTCTTGACATGCAAAGTATCCCTGCAACGTTTGGTGAAGATCTGAGTATGTAGTTTTTGACCTTATCTGGAACCTCCTATCTGAAAATTTGAAAATTCTTCAAAAATTCGTCGAAAATCTTGATGTCTCCAATCTCTTGTTTTGTACGTTTTTTCCACGTGTCTTGACATCCAATGTATTCCTGCAATGTTTGGTGGAGATCTGAGTATGTAGTTTTAGACCTTATCTGGAACCTCCTATCTGAAAATTTGAAAATTCTTCAAAAATTCGTCCAAAATCTTGATGTCTCCAATCTCTTGTTTTGTACGTTTTTTCCACGTGTCTCGACCTCCAATGGATCCCTGCAAAGTTTGGTGAAGATCTGAGTATGTCGTTTTTGACCTTATCTGGAACATCCTTTCTGAAAATTTGAAAATTCTTAAAAAATTCGTCGAAAATCTTGATGTCTCCAATCTCTTGTTTTGTACGTTTTTTCCACGTGTCTTGACATCCAATGTATCCCTGCAAAGTTTGGTGAAGATCTGAGTATGTAGTTTTTGACCTTATATGGAACCTCCTATATGAAAATTTGAAAATTCTTAAAAAATTCGTCCAAAATCTTGATGTCTCCAATCTCTTGTTTTGTACGTTTTTTCCACGTGTCTCGACCTCCAATGGATCCCTGCAAAGTTTGGTGAAGATCTGAGTATGTCGTTTTTGACCTTATCTGGAACCTCCCATCTGAAAATTTGAAAATTCTTAAAAAATTCGTCGAAAATCTTGATGTCTCCGATCTCTTGTTTTGTACGTTTTTTCCACGTGTCTTGACATGCAAAGTATTCCTGCAAAGTTTGGTGAAGATCTGAGTATGTCGTTTTTGACCTCATCTGGAACCTCCCATCTGAAAATTTGAAAATTCTTAAAAAATTCGTCGAAAATCTTGATGTCTCCAATCTTTTGTTTTGTACGTTTTTTCCACGTGTCTTGACATGCAAGGTATCCCTGCAACGTTTGGTGAAGATCTGAGTATGTAGTTTTTGACCTTATCTGGAACCTCCTATCTGAAAATTTGAAAATTCTTCAAAAATTCGTCGAAAATCTTGATGTCTCCAATCTCTTGTTTTGTACGTTTTTTCCACGTGTCTTGACATCCAATGTATTCCTGCAATGTTTGGTGGAGATCTGAGTATGTAGTTTTAGACCTTATCTGGAACCTCCTATCTGAAAATTTGAAAATTCTTCAAAAATTCGTCCAAAATCTTGATGTCTCCAATCTCTTGTTTTGTACGTTTTTTCCACGTGTCTCGACCTCCAATGGATCCCTGCAAAGTTTGGTGAAGATCTGAGTATGTCGTTTTTGACCTTATCTGGAACATCCTTTCTGAAAATTTGAAAATTCTTAAAAAATTCGTCGAAAATCTTGATGTCTCCAATCTCTTGTTTTGTACGTTTTTTCCACGTGTCTTGACATCCAATGTATCCCTGCAAAGTTTGGTGAAGATCTGAGTATGTAGTTTTTGACCTTATATGGAACCTCCTATCTGAAAATTTGAAAATTCTTAAAAAATTCGTCCAAAATCTTGATGTCTCCAATCTCTTGTTTTGTACGTTTTTTCCACGTGTCTCGACCTCCAATGGATCCCTGCAAAGTTTGGTGAAGATCTGAGTATGTCGTTTTTGACCTTATCTGGAACCTCCCATCTGAAAATTTGAAAATTCTTAAAAAATTCGTCGAAAATCTTGATGTCTCCGATCTCTTGTTTTGTACGTTTTTTCCACGTGTCTTGACATGCAAAGTATTCCTGCAAAGTTTGGTGAAGATCTGAGTATGTAGTTTTTGACCTCATCTGGAACCTCCTATCTGAAAATTTGAAAATTCTTAAAAAATTCGTCCAAAATCTTGATGTCTCCAATCTCTTGTTTTGTACGTTTTTTCCACGTGTCTTGACATCCAATGTATCCCTGCAATGTTTGGTGAAGATCTGAGTATGTAGTTTTTGACCTTATCTGGAACCTCCCATCTGAAAATTTGAAAATTCCTAAAAAATCCGTCCAAAATCTTGATGACCCCAATCTCTTGTTTTGTACTTTTTTTCCACGTGTCTCGACCTCCAATGTATCCCTGCAAAGTTTGGTGAAGATCTGAGTATGTAGTTTTTGACCTTATATGGAACCTCCTATCTGAAAATTTGAAAATTCTTAAAAAATTCGTCCAAAATCTTGATGTCACCAATCCTATGTTTTGTATGTTTTTTCCACGTGTCTTGACATCCAATGTATCCATGCAAAGTTTGGTGAAGATCTGAGTATGTCGTTTTTGACCTTATCTGGAACCTCCCATCTGAAAATTTGAAAATTCTTAAAAAATTCGTCGAAAATCTTGATGTCTCCGATCTCTTGTTTTGTTCGTTTTTTCCACGTGTCTTGACATGCAAAGTATTCCTGCAAAGTTTGGTGAAGATCTGAGTATGTAGTTTTTGACCTCATCTGGAACCTCCTATCTGAAAATTTGAAAATTCTTAAAAAATTCGTCCAAAATTTTGATGTCTCCAATCTCTTGTTTTGTACGTTTTTTCCACGTGTCTTGACATCCAATGTATCCCTGCAATGTTTGGTGAAGATCTGAGTATGTAGTTTTTGACCTTATCTGGAACCTCCCATCTGAAAATTTGAAAATTCCTAAAAAATCCGTCCAAAATCTTGATGACCCCAATCTCTTGTTTTGTACGTTTTTTCCACGTGTCTTGACATCCAATGTATCCCTGCAAAGTTTGGTGAAGATCTGAGTATGTAGTTTTTGACCTTATCTGGAACCTCCTATCTGAAAATTTGAAAATTCTTAAAAAATTCGTCCAAAATCTTGATGTCTCCAATCTCTTGTTTTGTACGTTTTTTCCACGTGTCTTGATATCCAATGTATCCCTGCAAAGTTTGGTGAAGATCTGAGTATGTCGTTTTTGACCTTATCTGGAACATCCTTTCTGAAAATTTGAAAATTGTTAAAAAATTCGTCCAAAATCTTGATGTCTCCAATCTCTTTTTTGTACGTTTTTTCCACGTGTCTTGACATCCAATGTATCCCTGCAAAGTTTGGTGAAGATCTGAGTATGTAGTTTTTGACCTTATCTGGAACCTCCCATCTGAAAATTTGAAAATTCTTAAAAAATTCGACCAAAATCTTGATGTCTCCAATCTTTTGTTTTGTACGTTTTTTCCACGTGTCTTGACACATAATGTATCCATGCAAAGTTTGGTGAAGATCTGAGTATGTAGTTTTTGACCTTATATGGAACCTCCTATCTGAAAATTTGAAAATTCTTAAAAAATTCGTCCAAAATCTTGATGTCTCCAATCTCTTGTTTTGTACGTTTTTTCCACGTGTCTTGACATCCAATGTATCCCTGCAAAGTTTGGTGAAGATCTGAGTATGTAGTTTTTGACCTTATCTGGAACCTCCCATCTGAAAATTTGAAAATTCCTAAAAAATTCGTCCAAAATCTTGATGTCTCCAATCTCTTGTTTTGTACGTTTTTTCCACGTGTCTTGATATCCAATGTATCCCTGCAAAGTTTGGTGAAGATCTGAGTATGTCGTTTTTGACCTTATCTGGAACATCCTTTCTGAAAATTTGAAAATTGTTAAAAAATTCGTCCAAAATCTTGATGTCTCCAATCTGTTTTTTGTACGTTTTTTCCACGTGTCTTGACATCCAATGTATCCCTGCAAAGTTTGGTGAAGATCTGAGTATGTAGTTTTTGACCTTATCTGGAAAATCCTATCTGAAAATTTGAAAATTCTTAAAAAATTCGTCCAAAATCTTGATGTCTCCAATCTCTTGTTTTGTACGTTTTTTCCACGTGTCTTGATATCCAATGTATCCCTGCAAAGTTTGGTGAAGATCTGAGTATGTCGTTTTTGACCTTATCTGGAACATCCTTTCTGAAAATTTGAAAATTGTTAAAAAATTCGTCCAAAATCTTGATGTCTCCAATCTCTTTTTTGTACGTTTTTTCCACGTGTCTTGACATCCAATGTATCCCTGCAAAGTTTGGTGAAGATCTGAGTATGTAGTTTTTGACCTTATCTGGAACCTCCTATCTGAAAATTTGAAAATTCTTAAAAAATTCGACCAAAATCTTGATGTCTCCAATCTTTTGTTTTGTACGTTTTTTCCACGTGTCTTGACACATAATGTATCCATGCAAAGTTTGGTGAAGATCTGAGTATGTAGTTTTTGACCTTATATGGAACCTCCTATCTGAAAATTTGAAAATTCTTAAAAAATTCGTCCAAAATCTTGATGTCTCCAATCTCTTGTTTTGTACGTTTTTTCCACGTGTCTTGACATCCAATGTATCCCTGCAAAGTTTGGTGAAGATCTGAGTATGTAGTTTTTGACTTTATCTGGAACCTCCTATCTGAAAATTTGAAAATTCTTCAAAAATTCGTCGAAAATCTTGATGTCTCCAATCTCTTGCTTTGTACGTTTTTTCCACGTGTCTTGACATCCAATGTATCCCTGCAATGTTTGGTGGAGATCTGAGTATGTAGTTTTTGACCTTATCTGGAACCTCCTATCTGAAAATTTGAAAATTCTTCAAAAATTCGTCCAAAATCTTGATGTCTCCAATCTCTTGTTTTGTACGTTTTTTCCACGTGTCTCGACCTCCAATGTATCCCTGCAAAGTTAGTGAAGATCTGAGTATGTCGTTTTTGACCTTATCTGGAACATCCTTTCTGAAAATTTGAAAATTCTTAAAAAATTCGTCGAAAATCTTGATGTCTCCAATCTCTTGTTTTGTACGTTTTTTCCACGTTTCTTGACATCCAATGCATCCCTGCAAAGTTTGGTGAAGATCTGAGTATGTAGTTTTTGACCTTATATGGAACCTCCTTTCTGAAAATTTGAAAATTCTCAAAAAATTCGTCCATAATCTTGATGTCTCCAATCTCTTGTTTTGTACGTTTTTTCCACGTGTCTTGACATCCAATGTATCCCTGCAAAGTTTGGTGAAGATCTGAGTATGTAGTTTTTGACCTTATATGGAACCTCCTATCTGAAAATTTGAAAATTCTTAAAAAATTCGTCCAAAATCTTGATGTCACCAATCCTATGTTTTGTATGTTTTTTCCACGTGTCTTGACATCCAATGTATCCATGCAAAGTTTGGTGAAGATCTGAGTATGTCGTTTTTGACCTTATCTGGAACCTCCCATCTGAAAATTTGAAAATTCTTAAAAAATTCGTCGAAAATCTTGATGTCTCCGATCTCTTGTTTTGTACGTTTTTTCCACGTGTCTTGACATGCAAAGTATTCCTGCAAAGTTTGGTGAAGATCTGAGTATGTAGTTTTTGACCTCATCTGGAACCTCCTATCTGAAAATTTGAAAATTCTTAAAAAATTCGTCCAAAATTTTGATGTCTCCAATCTCTTGTTTTGTACGTTTTTTCCACGTGTCTTGACATCCAATGTATCCCTGCAATGTTTGGTGAAGATCTGAGTATGTAGTTTTTGACCTTATCTGGAACCTCCCATCTGAAAATTTGAAAATTCCTAAAAAATCCGTCCAAAATCTTGATGACCCCAATCTCTTGTTTTGTATGTTTTTTCCACGTGTCTTGACATCCAATGTATCCCTGCAAAGTTTGGTGAAGATCTGAGTATGTAGTTTTTGACCTTATATGGAACCTCCTATCTGAAAATTTGAAAATTCTTAAAAAATTCGTCCAAAATCTTGATGTCTCCAATCTCTTGTTTTGTACGTTTTTTCCACGTGTCTTGATATCCAATGTATCCCTGCAAAGTTTGGTGAAGATCTGAGTATGTCGTTTTTGACCTTATCTGGAACATCCTTTCTGAAAATTTGAAAATTGTTAAAAAATTCGACCAAAATCTTGATGTCTCCAATCTCTTTTTTGTACGTTTTTTCCACGTGTCTTGACATCCAATGTATCCCTGCAAAGTTTGGTGAAGATCTGAGTATGTAGTTTTTGACCTTATCTGGAACCTCCCATCTGAAAATTTGAAAATTCTTAAAATATTCGACCAAAATCTTGATGTCTCCAATCTTTTGTTTTGTACGTTTTTTCCACGTGTCTTGACACATAATGTATCCATGCAAAGTTTGGTGAAGATCTGAGTATGTAGTTTTTGACCTTATATGGAACCTCCTATCTGAAAATTTGAAAATTCTTAAAAAATTCGTCCAAAATCTTGATGTCTCCAATCTCTTGTTTTGTACGTTTTTTCCACGTATCTTGACATCCAATGTATCCCTGCAAAGTTTGGTGAAGATCTGAGTATGTAGTTTTTGACCTTATCTGGAACCTCCCATCTGAAAATTTGAAAATTCCTAAAAAATCCGTGCAAAATCTTGATGACCCCAATCTCTTGTTTTGTACGTTTTTTCCACGTGTCTTGACATCCAATGTATTCCTGCAATGTTTGGTGAAGATCTGAGTATGTAGTTTTTGACCTTATATGGAACCTCCTATCTGAAAATTTGAAAATTCTTAAAAAATTCGACCAAAATCTTGATGTTCCGAATCCTATGTTTTGTATGTTTTTTCCACGTGTCTTGACATCCAATGTATCCATGCAAAGTTTGGTGAAGATCTGAGTATGTAGTTTTTGACCTTATATTGAACCTCCCATCTGAAAATTTGAAAATTCTTAAAAAATTCGTCCAAAATCTTGATGACCCCAATCTCTTGTTTTGTACGTTTTTTCCACGTGTCTTGACATCCAAAGTATCCCTGCAAAGTTTGGTGAAGATCTGAGTATGTAGTTTTTGACCTTATATGGAACCTCCTTTCTGAAAATTTGAGAATTCTTAAAAAATTCGTCCAAAATCTTGATGTCTCCAATCTCTTGTTTTGTACGTTTTTTCCACGTGTCTTGACATCCAATGTATCCATGCAAAGTTTGGTGAAGATCTGAGTATGTCGTTTTTGACCTTATCTGGAACCTCCCATCTGAAAATTTGAAAATTCTTAAAAAATTCGTCGAAAATCTTGATGTCTCCAATCTTTTGTTTTGTACGTTTTTTCCACGTGTCTTGACATGCAAAGTATCCCTGCAACGTTTGGTGAAGATCTGAGTATGTAGTTTTTGACCTTATCTGGAACCTCCTATTTGAAAATTTGAAAATTCTTAAAAAATTCGTCGAAAATCTTGATGTCTCCAATCTCTTGTTTTGTACGTTTTTTCCACGTGTCTTGATATCCAATGTATCCCTGCAAAGTTTGGTGAAGATCTGAGTATGTCGTTTTTGACCTTATCTGGAACATCCTTTCTGAAAATTTGAAAATTCTTAAAAAATTCGTCCAAAATCTTGATGTCTCCAATCTCTTGTTTTGTACGTTTTTTCCACGTGTCTTGACATCCAATGTATCCGTGCAAAGTTTGGTGAAGATCTGAGTATGTCGTTTTTGACCTTATCTGGAACCTCCCATCTGAAAATTTGAAAATTCTTAAAAAATTCGTCGAAAATCTTGATGTCTCCAATCTTTTGTTTTGTACGTTTTTTCCACGTGTCTTGACATGCAAAGTATCCCTGCAACGTTTGGTGAAGATCTGAGTATGTAGTTTTTGACCTTATCTGGAACCTCCTATCTGAAAATTTGAAAATTCTTCAAAAATTCGTCGAAAATCTTGATGTCTCCAATCTCTTGTTTTGTACGTTTTTTCCACGTGTCTTGACATCCAATGTATTCCTGCAATGTTTGGTGGAGATCTGAGTATGTAGTTTTAGACCTTATCTGGAACCTCCTATCTGAAAATTTGAAAATTCTTCAAAAATTCGTCCAAAATCTTGATGTCTCCAATCTCTTGTTTTGTACGTTTTTTCCACGTGTCTCGACCTCCAATGGATCCCTGCAAAGTTTGGTGAAGATCTGAGTATGTCGTTTTTGACCTTATCTGGAACATCCTTTCTGAAAATTTGAAAATTCTTAAAAAATTCGTCGAAAATCTTGATGTCTCCAATCTCTTGTTTTGTACGTTTTTTCCACGTGTCTTGACATCCAATGTATCCCTGCAAAGTTTGGTGAAGATCTGAGTATGTAGTTTTTGACCTTATATGGAACCTCCTATCTGAAAATTTGAAAATTCTTAAAAAATTCGTCCAAAATCTTGATGTCTCCAATCTCTTGTTTTGTACGTTTTTTCCACGTGTCTCGACCTCCAATGGATCCCTGCAAAGTTTGGTGAAGATCTGAGTATGTCGTTTTTGACCTTATCTGGAACCTCCCATCTGAAAATTTGAAAATTCTTAAAAAATTCGTCGAAAATCTTGATGTCTCCGATCTCTTGTTTTGTACGTTTTTTCCACGTGTCTTGACATGCAAAGTATTCCTGCAAAGTTTGGTGAAGATCTGAGTATGTCGTTTTTGACCTCATCTGGAACCTCCCATCTGAAAATTTGAAAATTCTTAAAAAATTCGTCGAAAATCTTGATGTCTCCAATCTTTTGTTTTGTACGTTTTTTCCACGTGTCTTGACATGCAAGGTATCCCTGCAACGTTTGGTGAAGATCTGAGTATGTAGTTTTTGACCTTATCTGGAACCTCCTATCTGAAAATTTGAAAATTCTTCAAAAATTCGTCGAAAATCTTGATGTCTCCAATCTCTTGTTTTGTACGTTTTTTCCACGTGTCTTGACATCCAATGTATTCCTGCAATGTTTGGTGGAGATCTGAGTATGTAGTTTTAGACCTTATCTGGAACCTCCTATCTGAAAATTTGAAAATTCTTCAAAAATTCGTCCAAAATCTTGATGTCTCCAATCTCTTGTTTTGTACGTTTTTTCCACGTGTCTCGACCTCCAATGGATCCCTGCAAAGTTTGGTGAAGATCTGAGTATGTCGTTTTTGACCTTATCTGGAACATCCTTTCTGAAAATTTGAAAATTCTTAAAAAATTCGTCGAAAATCTTGATGTCTCCAATCTCTTGTTTTGTACGTTTTTTCCACGTGTCTTGACATCCAATGTATCCCTGCAAAGTTTGGTGAAGATCTGAGTATGTAGTTTTTGACCTTATATGGAACCTCCTATCTGAAAATTTGAAAATTCTTAAAAAATTCGTCCAAAATCTTGATGTCTCCAATCTCTTGTTTTGTACGTTTTTTCCACGTGTCTCGACCTCCAATGGATCCCTGCAAAGTTTGGTGAAGATCTGAGTATGTCGTTTTTGACCTTATCTGGAACCTCCCATCTGAAAATTTGAAAATTCTTAAAAAATTCGTCGAAAATCTTGATGTCTCCGATCTCTTGTTTTGTACGTTTTTTCCACGTGTCTTGACATGCAAAGTATTCCTGCAAAGTTTGGTGAAGATCTGAGTATGTAGTTTTTGACCTCATCTGGAACCTCCTATCTGAAAATTTGAAAATTCTTAAAAAATTCGTCCAAAATCTTGATGTCTCCAATCTCTTGTTTTGTACGTTTTTTTCCACGTGTCTTGACATCCAATGTATCCCTGCAATGTTTGGTGAAGATCTGAGTATGTAGTTTTTGACCTTATCTGGAACCTCCCATCTGAAAATTTGAAAATTCCTAAAAAATCCGTCCAAAATCTTGATGACCCCAATCTCTTGTTTTGTACTTTTTTTCCACGTGTCTCGACCTCCAATGTATCCCTGCAAAGTTTGGTGAAGATCTGAGTATGTCGTTTTTGACCTTATCTGGAACATCCTTTCTGAAAATTTGAAAATTCTTAAAAAATTCGTCGAAAATCTTGATGTCTCCAATCTCTTGTTTTGTACGTTTTTTCCACGTGTCTTGACATCCAATGTATCCCTGCAAAGTTTGGTGAAGATCTGAGTATGTAGTTTTTGACCTTATATGGAACCTCCTATCTGAAAATTTGAAAATTCTTAAAAAATTCGTCCAAAATCTTGATGTCTCCAATCTCTTGTTTTGTACGTTTTTTCCACGTGTCTCGACCTCCAATGGATCCCTGCAAAGTTTGGTGAAGATCTGAGTATGTCGTTTTTGACCTTATCTGGAACCTCCCATCTGAAAATTTGAAAATTCTTAAAAAATTCGTCGAAAATCTTGATGTCTCCGATCTCTTGTTTTGTACGTTTTTTCCACGTGTCTTGACATGCAAAGTATTCCTGCAAAGTTTGGTGAAGATCTGAGTATGTAGTTTTTGACCTCATCTGGAACCTCCTATCCGAAAATTTGAAAATTCTTAAAAAATTCGTCCAAAATCTTGATGTCTCCAATCTCTTGTTTTGTACGTTTTTTCCACGTGTCTTGACATCCAATGTATCCCTGCAATGTTTGGTGAAGATCTGAGTATGTAGTTTTTGACCTTATCTGGAACCTCCCATCTGAAAATTTGAAAATTCCTAAAAAATCCGTCCAAAATCTTGATGACCCCAATCTCTTGTTTTGTACTTTTTTTCCACGTGTCTCGACCTCCAATGTATCCCTGCAAAGTTTGGTGAAGATCTGAGTATGTAGTTTTTGACCTTATATGGAACCTCCTATCTGAAAATTTGAAAATTCTTAAAAAATTCGTCCAAAATCTTGATGTCACCAATCCTATGTTTTGTATGTTTTTTCCACGTGTCTTGACATCCAATGTATCCATGCAAAGTTTGGTGAAGATCTGAGTATGTCGTTTTTGACCTTATCTGGAACCTCCCATCTGAAAATTTGAAAATTCTTAAAAAATTCGTCGAAAATCTTGATGTCTCCGATCTCTTGTTTTGTACGTTTTTTCCACGTGTCTTGACATGCAAAGTATTCCTGCAAAGTTTGGTGAAGATCTGAGTATGTAGTTTTTGACCTCATCTGGAACCTCCTATCTGAAAATTTGAAAATTCTTAAAAAATTCGTCCAAAATTTTGATGTCTCCAATCTCTTGTTTTGTACGTTTTTTCCACGTGTCTTGACATCCAATGTATCCCTGCAATGTTTTGTGAAGATCTGAGTATGTAGTTTTTGACCTTATCTGGAACCTCCCATCTGAAAATTTGAAAATTCCTAAAAAATCCGTCCAAAATCTTGATGACCCCAATCTCTTGTTTTGTACGTTTTTTCCACGTGTCTTGACATCCAATGTATCCCTGCAAAGTTTGGTGAAGATCTGAGTATGTAGTTTTTGACCTTATCTGGAACCTCCTATCTGAAAATTTGAAAATTCTTAAAAAATTCGTCCAAAATCTTGATGTCTCCAATCTCTTGTTTTGTACGTTTTTTCCACGTGTCTTGATATCCAATGTATCCCTGCAAAGTTTGGTGAAGATCTGAGTATGTCGTTTTTGACCTTATCTGGAACATCCTTTCTGAAAATTTGAAAATTGTTAAAAAATTCGTCCAAAATCTTGATGTCTCCAATCTCTTTTTTGTACGTTTTTTCCACGTGTCTTGACATCCAATGTATCCCTGCAAAGTTTGGTGAAGATCTGAGTATGTAGTTTTTGACCTTATCTGGAACCTCCCATCTGAAAATTTGAAAATTCTTAAAAAATTCGACCAAAATCTTGATGTCTCCAATCTTTTGTTTTGTACGTTTTTTCCACGTGTCTTGACACATAATGTATCCATGCAAAGTTTGGTGAAGATCTGAGTATGTAGTTTTTGACCTTATATGGAACCTCCTATCTGAAAATTTGAAAATTCTTAAAAAATTCGTCCAAAATCTTGATGTCTCCAATCTCTTGTTTTGTACGTTTTTTCCACGTGTCTTGACATCCAATGTATCCCTGCAAAGTTTGGTGAAGATCTGAGTATGTAGTTTTTGACCTTATCTGGAACCTCCCATCTGAAAATTTGAAAATTCCTAAAAAATTCGTCCAAAATCTTGATGTCTCCAATCTCTTGTTTTGTACGTTTTTTCCACGTGTCTTGATATCCAATGTATCCCTGCAAAGTTTGGTGAAGATCTGAGTATGTCGTTTTTGACCTTATCTGGAACATCCTTTCTGAAAATTTGAAAATTGTTAAAAAATTCGTCCAAAATCTTGATGTCTCCAATCTGTTTTTTGTACGTTTTTTCCACGTGTCTTGACATCCAATGTATCCCTGCAAAGTTTGGTGAAGATCTGAGTATGTAGTTTTTGACCTTATCTGGAACCTCCTATCTGAAAATTTGAAAATTCTTAAAAAATTCGTCCAAAATCTTGATGTCTCCAATCTCTTGTTTTGTACGTTTTTTCCACGTGTCTTGATATCCAATGTATCCCTGCAAAGTTTGGTGAAGATCTGAGTATGTCGTTTTTGACCTTATCTGGAACATCCTTTCTGAAAATTTGAAAATTGTTAAAAAATTCGTCCAAAATCTTGATGTCTCCAATCTCTTTTTTGAACGTTTTTTCCACGTGTCTTGACATCCAATGTATCCCTGCAAAGTTTGGTGAAGATCTGAGTATGTAGTTTTTGACCTTATCTGGAACCTCCTATCTGAAAATTTGAAAATTCTTAAAAAATTCGACCAAAATCTTGATGTCTCCAATCTTTTGTTTTGTACGTTTTTTCCACGTGTCTTGACACATAATGTATCCATGCAAAGTTTGGTGAAGATCTGAGTATGTAGTTTTTGACCTTATATGGAACCTCCTATCTGAAAATTTGAAAATTCTTAAAAAATTCGTCCAAAATCTTGATGTCTCCAATCTCTTGTTTTGTACGTTTTTTCCACGTGTCTTGACATCCAATGTATCCCTGCAAAGTTTGGTGAAGATCTGAGTATGTAGTTTTTGACCTTATCTGGAACCTCCCATCTGAAAATTTGAAAATTCCTAAAAAATCCGTGCAAAATCTTGATGACCCCAATCTCTTGTTTTGTACGTTTTTTCCACGTGTCTTGACATCCAATGTATTCCTGCAATGTTTGGTGAAGATCTGAGTATGTAGTTTTTGACCTTATATGGAACCTTCGATCTGAAAATTTGAAAATTCTTAAAAAATTCGTCGAAAATCTTGATGTCTCCAATCTCTTGTTTTGTACGTTTTTTCCACGTGTCTTGACATGCAAAGTATCCCTGCAACGTTTGGTGAAGATCTGAGTATGTAGTTTTTGACTTTATCTGGAACCTCCTATCTGAAAATTTGAAAATTCTTCAAAAATTCGTCGAAAATCTTGATGTCTCCAATCTCTTGCTTTGTACGTTTTTTCCACGTGTCTTGACATCCAATGTATCCCTGCAATGTTTGGTGGAGATCTGAGTATGTAGTTTTTGACCTTATCTGGAACCTCCTATCTGAAAATTTGAAAATTCTTCAAAAATTCGTCCAAAATCTTGATGTCTCCAATCTCTTGTTTTGTACGTTTTTTCCACGTGTCTCGACCTCCAATGTATCCCTGCAAAGTTAGTGAAGATCTGAGTATGTCGTTTTTGACCTTATCTGGAACATCCTTTCTGAAAATTTGAAAATTCTTAAAAAATTCGTCGAAAATCTTGATGTCTCCAATCTCTTGTTTTGTACGTTTTTTCCACGTTTCTTGACATCCAATGCATCCCTGCAAAGTTTGGTGAAGATCTGAGTATGTAGTTTTTGACCTTATATGGAACCTCCTTTCTGAAAATTTGAAAATTCTCAAAAAATTCGTCCATAATCTTGATGTCTCCAATCTCTTGTTTTGTACGTTTTTTCCACGTGTCTTGACATCCAATGTATCCCTGCAAAGTTTGGTGAAGATCTGAGTATGTAGTTTTTGACCTTATATGGAACCTCCTATCTGAAAATTTGAAAATTCTTAAAAAATTCGTCCAAAATCTTGATGTCACCAATCCTATGTTTTTAATGTTTTTTCCACGTGTCTTGACATCCAATGTATCCATGCAAAGTTTGGTGAAGATCTGAGTATGTAGTTTTTGACCTTATCTGGAACCTCCCATCTGAAAATTTGAAAATTCCTAAAAAATTCGTCCAAAATCTTGATGTCTCCAATCTCTTGTTTTGTACGTTTTTTCCACGTGTCTTGATATCCAATGTATCCCTGCAAAGTTTGGTGAAGATCTGAGTATGTCGTTTTTGACCTTATCTGGAACATCCTTTCTGAAAATTTGAAAATTGTTAAAAAATTCGTCCAAAATCTTGATGTCTCCAATCTCTTTTTTGTACGTTTTTTCCACGTGTCTTGACATCCAATGTATCCCTGCAAAGTTTGGTGAAGATCTGAGTATGTAGTTTTTGACCTTATCTGGAACCTCCTATCTGAAAATTTGAAAATTCTTAAAAAATTCGTCCAAAATCTTGATGTCTCCAATCTCTTGTTTTGTACGTTTTTTCCACGTGTCTTGATATCCAATGTATCCCTGCAAAGTTTGGTGAAGATCTGAGTATGTCGTTTTTTACCTTATCTGGAACATCCTTTCTGAAAATTTGAAAATTGTTAAAAAATTCGTCCAAAATCTTGATGTCTCCAATCTCTTTTTTGTACGTTTTTTCCACGTGTCTTGACATCCAATGTATCCCTGCAAAGTTTGGTGAAGATCTGAGTATGTAGTTTTTGACCTTATCTGGAACCTCCCATCTGAAAATTTGAAAATTCTTAAAAAATTCGACCAAAATCTTGATGTCTCCAATCTTTTGTTTTGTACGTTTTTTCCACGTGTCTTGACACATAATGTATCCATGCAAAGTTTGGTGAAGATCTGAGTATGTAGTTTTTGACCTTATATGGAACCTCCTATCTGAAAATTTGAAAATTCTTAAAAAATTCGTCCAAAATCTTGATGTCTCCAATCTCTTGTTTTGTACGTTTTTTCCACGTGTCTTGACATCCAATGTATCCCTGCAAAGTTTGGTGAAGATCTGAGTATGTAGTTTTTGACCTTATCTGGAACCTCCCATCTGAAAATTTGAAAATTCCTAAAAAATCCGTGCAAAATCTTGATGACCCCAATCTCTTGTTTTGTACGTTTTTTCCACGTGTCTTGACATCCAATGTATTCCTGCAATGTTTGGTGAAGATCTGAGTATGTAGTTTTTGACCTTATATGGAACCTCCTATCTGAAAATTTGAAAATTCTTAAAAAATTCGACCAAAATCTTGATGTTCCGAATCCTATGTTTTGTATGTTTTTTCCACGTGTCTTGACATCCAATGTATCCATGCAAAGTTTGGTGAAGATCTGAGTATGTAGTTTTTGACCTTATATTGAACCTCCCATCTGAAAATTTGAAAATTCTTAAAAAATTCGTCCAAAATCTTGATGACCCCAATCTCTTGTTTTGTACGTTTTTTCCACGTGTCTTGACATCCAAAGTATCCCTGCAAAGTTTGGTGAAGATCTGAGTATGTAGTTTTTGACCTTATATGGAACCTCCTTTCTGAAAATTTGAGAATTCTTAAAAAATTCGTCCAAAATCTTGAGTAGTTGTATTTATGATACTATAAACTCAAGAAAGTACGAACCCCTCTCCAGCAGATTTGCTATACTTAAATCAAGCTTAACATGCCTACATGAGCTTTTTGCTCTAGTGTGGAACCCTAGTCTAACCCAAGAATTTTGGAAAAATGCCCTCGGGAATTTTTCAGAAAGGAAGAGCTTTTTTCATGCAGATTTGCTATACTTAAAACAATGACAAGTTCTCTTATCATCTTATTGCTTATAGTATGTTTTTCTGTCAAAATCCCAGGAATCTTGAATTGATATCTATTGGGTTCTGAGACCGAGTGGAGTGTGGTGCATAGTTTTTATTGTCTTGTAATCAAAAGGTTCGGGTTTGAGTCCTCATAAAATCTGATGGCAAAATGTTAATATTGTAGTTTTGTAAACAAGGGGCTCTGGGTTCGAGTCCTGATAGATGTGGCATTCCATATGTGAGATTTTGAGAATAATTTTGTTTTGTTGATAGCCCCCAGATCTTAAATTTAGTAAAAATGTTGTATAACAGAGCAAAATTATTCTCTATTAAGAATCACCAGAGTTTTGTTATCTGGGTAAAAATATCAGCTCAACAATACGGGCAAAACTGCCTGATCGATACAATAGAATGGAGGTCAAGTAAACATTCCATGTTCTTTCCAATCTTTTGATCAGTCCCATGTTTCTGCCAACAATTAATCATGCTTGCCCGGGAAATTAATGCCAATAGATATAATCTTTATTGTGTCTTTTCAGAGAGTTATTCATCATCAAAGAGACATTAGTAAATGCATGAGTGATTATATCTGTTGATAGTACCTACACTGTGCCTTTTCCGAGGGAAATGACATGTAATTTGTCATGGAACTCAAAGAGAAATTCTTATCTGTACTGTGCCTCCTTTCAGGGACTATTTCATCATATTGAGGAAATTTCTGGATATTGTCATGCAAAGGCTTGGTCTTGTTGTACACAAGTCTGTAACTTACAGAATAATTATTGCAATATTTCTGTATTTTAGGCTTTTGGCTGTGTTACTTGGGTAGGTATCTGCCACGAGCAGAGGTGGTATAAAATGGGTAGGTAACTGACGGTAAAGTATTGTTTTATATCCAAAGGGCTTCTGTGTTTGAATCGTGCTTCTAGAACTGCTCTGTGACTCGCTCATTTCTTACATCATAAACATATGATTTTTCACCTATGAGAATGACACTGCATATGGTGTCATCTGGTAAAGCCTCGTGGAATTCACAGATAATTTTAATGTTTGTTCTATCATTCACTACAACCTGTTTTCTTTTTGAGGTGTTAATTACAAACATGGGTCTCTGTGTCTTGAATTCATCTGGAGTGTAGTACATGTCAGTATTGCCTGTAGTGACACGCTTGAAAGCCGAAAAAGCTTCATATAATTTGAGAAAATCACCCTTGGACATGTCTAAATTATAATTTTCTCTAGGAAAAACCTCATTTCTGCCATTTTTAAGATATATGTTCTTGATGTTGCAGTTATCAAATTTGCTTGAATTTTTTTCCTGATTATTGTGTCTCCCAGTCTGAAACAATATTACCACAAAATCAGGCATGTCAAATTGAATACTGGAGAATGAATTTGTGGCATCAAATTCATAATAAGTACCAGTGGCAACCTTCTGTACGCATTGATATGTGTAAAATTGCAGAGGAATTTGCGGATTTTTTAGGATATCAGCTTTGTATTTAAGAGCGTAACTGGCCTCATATTCAACAACAGGGATTCTTAACTCCATAGTCTGAATAATGCATTTGCCTGCATCAGGTAAGATATTGGGCAGAGCTTCCCCTGTGGGGTTTATTGCACTGTACCTCATCAAAGCATTATTATCATTTGCAGCTCTTCTAAATGTAATTCTTAACCCACCCTTCCACATAATTTCTTTGTAATCCGAGAAGAATCCTGGCAACAGGCGCATCGGGAACAGCACTGTGTGGCTCTTGGATAATATCTTATCACCAGCTTCAAATCCACCGATTCTGTAGTATGAAGCCTCGGTTTTGGATAATTTTAATGTAGCCAAAGCTGTGGAGGTAATGCCTGGATAATCCACTCTGTTTATAACAACGCCATGCTTTCTGATCTCAATTTCAGAGAACAGATGCGGTACAAAATTATCCACCAGTCTTATATTTGTATTTGCCGGATAATCTGTTCCATCGAGCTTTACAACATCAAATTTGATGTACAGATCTGCTCTGTGGGGGTGTATAAATCCATCCCCTACATCAAGATCAACCTCGATCTCTGTGTTGGGTTGATTTAAATTTGCAAATGTCCTCCTGTTTGGAGGGAATGATTGTAGCTCATAACTCTCAATATTTTCCATTGTATGTATTTTTATTTAAATGTTAATCTCTATGATTGCAGTTGTTGTGGCTCCAGCAAAATCAACTAATTCTTCTTTTTCATTAGTGACCATCAATTCAATGTTATCTATTCTATTATGGCACACAGGAAAATATAATGTTGGGGATGGATTGTAGATGATGGGCTCCATAAATTCGGAATTAGGTTTGAATGTTGCAATGATGCCTGTTTGTTTGTGAGTGCCTATGCCATTTGATTTGGTGATCATACCCTCGGCCACATTACAGTGAATATTCAGAGTCTCTATGGCTAAGAATTGAGGTATATTAATAGCAGTGTGTTTGATGGCCGGTTCAAGTTTTGTGTTGTTCTCAAATCCTAACAGCTCTCCTATAGTACCCAGATCCACTGTTTCTGTGGCAGATACAATCTCTACTCTGTGAGTGACAGAATTTTGACTTAACACTATACCTCTGGGTAATTGAGCATTTAGAGTGGACAGATTATATTGCCCTGGAGTTATGACAATTTTTTGATCCCCTACTGCAATTGTGTTGTTGTGGTGAGTAATATTAGGGATCAAGTACATGCCGTAAAATGCTCTGAGAGCTATTGTTTTGGGATACACTATGTCATCATGTAATTTGAGTTTCAATATTGAATTTTGGCTGGTGAGATGGAATACTCCCATGATGTTTCAGATACCACAAGGCCTTTTGAAAATTTTCAATTGATGGTTTATTTATTTGAGACATATATCTGAGAACAGATAAACACAAATGTCCGCAATTAACATCTTTGAAGTTTTGAACACGGGCATTATTGTAATAAAGATTAGCTGATTTTAGATATTTTATTAAATTTTCAGGTGGAACACCTCCAAATGAATCAAACACAAATGCCTCATCGTTTAAATGTTTAAGATAACAAATCCAGTGAGTGCCCTGATTTTTGTACTCATCCAAATTAACAATGCCACACTCTTTGTTGAGTGGTTGTTCCGGTAAAGAATCAGACATGTACACACCTCTAAAATGTTTGATGCCCAATGGCTTGATTAAAGCTTCAATATCTTGGTTTGTAAGCGGCTCTTGTTTTTTTTAAACTTATTCATGGCTCTCTTAATACCTTTGCCTTTTTTCTCCATGGCCAGGTTATGGCGCTTCTGCTCATCTAATTCTGCCCTATTTTTCTTGGCATCTATTACTGTTTTTGCTATGGCGGCTGATCCCCCAGCCAAGCTCCCAACAGCCCCGAGAGCAGCTAAGATGGCAGGGATGGTAAATATGAATCCCCCCACATGTGATTTTTTCCTTGATTGCTGTAATTTTTTTAATTGGGGGGTACTAAGCAACAATTTCATACCATGCCCCTTTGCAAGACAAGAGCTTTTTTTCTTGCGCTGCTTTTTGGTCAAAAGGCTGTCAATAGTTTTAAGAGATTTGAGACCTGCATAAGGTATTTGATACATAACACCCTTGGCCTTCATTGTAGGTTTATTATATACATATTTACAACCCCCACCCCAGTTTTTGTTTGGTGCTCATAGCTATGGTGGTTCCCAATGCTGATATTCTCTCACTCAAAGATGCATCTTTGCTTACAAATCTACCAAATGCAGCCTCTTCTAATTTCTTGTCTGCAACATGTCTCTTGTCAAGATCAGTATGTGTGTTGTATGCTATGTCATGGTCTCTACAAGCAGCATCTAGGGGATTAACACCAGGATCACCTCTGTTTAATCTATGGTCCAATTTTGTGCCTGGACCACAATACTGATAGCCTGGAATGTGTAGTTCAAATGGCAGTTTGTTTATAATGTCATTAACCAGCCCCCGACCCTCAGAAACATTCCAAAATTTAGGTGGTAGAGTATTAATAATTTTTATAAGATATCCAATCCCCTTAGTGTCATTCACTATAAAATTAGACAATTTGGTGCTTATCATGTCCATAATTCCAACTTTTCCATTGTAAAAATTGTGGTTGCCAGCATTTTCCTCCCCAGCTATCACCAATAACCTATCTACAAGTTTCCTGACATCATCAACCCAGACAAATTCTTTAGGCAGAGTATTGTATTGTTTGATTCCACTGCCAGTCTTGATCTGTGACCATATGGGCTTGATTAAATTGTTGTATTTTGCCCCACTGCTAGACTTGACTCTTTTTTGTGTGGGATCATTGTTCTGGTATAGAGCATCTGATTTTATTAATATTTCTTTGTAGTGCTCATAGTCTTGATCTGTATAGCTGCCAGGTCTCTTCCTAGTCATCAGTTCCCACAACCCAGGTGTGCCGGTGTACTTAACAAAAGCACCTTTTTCTCCGAGACGAGATTCTGAATAAACAATTATATCATCTCCCATAAAAGTTACTCTGAAATTGCCAATTCTATGTATGATACTGCCATCAAGCTCTGTGTCGGCATATAAGCCAAAAACCTCATCTTTGTTGTCTTTAGGTGTGGTTAAATATTTTTGAGCAAGAAGACCCAATTCAATAGGATCCAGAGTAGCTTCAATTCTTCTAGGAGCAACAGGACTAGGTGTATGAATACTGGAAAGTGGGGTGAATGGATAATCTAATATGTTTCTTGCAGCTACAGGTACGAGCTCTGTGATCAAATCTTGATTCTGCTCTGTAACAGTTTTGATATTCTTACCTAAATTATTAATAGCATCAATTACAGGCTGTTCTGTTTGTTTATGTTTTTCATAAATTCCTCGGTTCTGTGATTTCCATCCCTTAAATCTTTTTACAAGATAATCTCTTAACTTAAGATCATCAATGACTGGTCGTTTCATGGTTGTTTATTTATGTCTCAACGTCTAGAAAATCGTTGATTTTATTTCTGTATTTACCACTATTAGGTGTTCTTGTCATATCAATTGTGACAAACCCATAACTGTCCTGGTTCCAGCACCTGCTGCAAAACTTGGAAAAATCATTGTAGCTCAAGTCCCCACCTACATATTCATCATGTATGTGTTTGAGGTTGGTATGATCTTGATGAAACACACATATAAAATTGCTGTTGTCCCGGATCAGCTGCTTCGGAATTTTAGAAAAAGTTTGTGCCAGGTAGAAGCAATCTATGTTTTTGTGTCGGCCCTGTGTAAAAAAATTTCTAACCTTGTTTTGATTATCCAGTATAATGTCATCAAACACAACAACAGAATTATCGAGACATTCATCGAGTGGCTTAACATCTGGTTCAAAAGTGGCTATATCCAATCCATCATATAGCTTTATCAACTGCTGATATTTTAATTGTTCCAAGCTCTTAGAGAAGACATACAAGTGCCTGTTTTTCCAGTCTAACCAGTTGGGTGCCAATAAAAAATTATCAACCATTAGTGTAGTTTTACCACAAGCCGATGGCCCAACAATAAGACACCTAATATTATCAGGCAGCAGCACTCCATTTATCTTATTCTGCTGTTCAGGTTCTGGCAGCCTTTTTATAACATCCCAGGTGCTCATATTATTATTTTGTCTGCATCGATCCAGCTGTTTTCCGGATGACCCAGCCATTTGACAAGTAACTTGTTGCCTTTTCTGCGGATGATTTTTTCTATGAGATATGTGTCAGGCTGTTTAGTTTTGCTGAGCTCTTGTTCATAGAACCGGCCTTTGAGAATTTCTCCTCGGTGATCTTTTATTATATATGTGTTAAGGGTCCCGGGTTTAACTTGAACTACTGTAAATAATTCGGTGCTCCAGTTTCTCGTAAAGCCTCTCTTGAATAAGTGCTTATATTTGCTGATTCTTACTTGATCGCCCACCCTGTATTTGGCCCTTCTTGTTGTTGGCTGGTATCTAGGATAATAAACAGTACTGATCAATTTTTGCTCATCAGATGAAGTTACTTCGGAGGGTTTCATGTTGATTGTGGAATGGACCGAGTTGTTATATTTATGTAGAAGTTCTGGAAGAATATTAATCCATTTATAATTACCTTGGAGGGTAAATTGTTTATACATAAGATTTTTTAAGGTTCTGTTGAATCTCTCTACAATTGAGGCTTTGAGATCACTGTAACTCGAGTAATGTTTTATTGCCTGACTTTTAATAAATTGTTGAAACACAGAATTATAAAATTCTTTGCCATTATCTGTTTGCAAATAGCGCGGGGATCTTCCTGAATGATTGATGATTGTCCTGAAGGCTTCTGTAACACATTTTCCAGTCTTGGATTTGAGTGGCACAGCCCAGGCAAATTTTGAAAATGTGTCTATTACAGTGAGTAGATACTTGTAGCCCTTGTTGATTTTGTCTAAGTTTTTCAACTGTCCACTTGCCATTTCAATCAAGTCGCTCTGCCATAAATCATCTATGCCTTTTGTGACTACTGGGAGTCTCTTAAAATTATGTCTGGCTTGTCTGTGTAATTCATCAACAATAATTTGTCTAGACATAATATGTAAACAAGAATATTGCAACTATGGGGTGTTCAGCAGCTGAGACTGCAGGATTTTCTAAATATAATTTGTCCCCTATTTGTATTTTATATTCCAGAGTGCCATCATCTTCAGTATAGGCTGTTTCTAATGTATTGGGGTCTGTAAAATCCTCTAACTCTACACTGGTGATTTTCACTTTGTTATCAGCATTTGTTATTGATAAGGTGGGGTAGTGGTGTGCCTGTGGCTGAAGCCAATATTTGATCTTGATTGGTCTCAATGTGCCCCCAACAAAAAACTGGTAATAAAATTGTGCAGGGGACAGCATATATATTTTGCCACCTGGTGTAAATGGTGAATCATATTCTTTGTTGGGGATGCTGTACAATTCAAGAATTACTGTATGTTTTGGATTCTCGATTATGCCCGTTATTTCTTTTTCTGCTGTGAGCAATCTGCTTGTTACAGATTCAAGGTGCTCATTGATGGTCCTAACAACATCATCATGGCCTGGCTTGATCTTTATGTCCACAGCAAGTCTCTTGTATTGTTGCACAATTTCTTGTAGCTGGGTGGCAAAAACAGACAGAGCATTTGCTTGATTGGATTCCATGGTCCCTAGCTGTTGCTTGATATTAGCTACAATTTGTTGCAAATTTTCAACAACTGCCAATTTTGAATTTTGAGCAGTAAGATCATGGACCTGTCTTCTGATATCCTCAAATAGGGCATGCAGTTCATTAATATGTTGATTGGTTGGAAGAGTGGCCACTGTCTGAGTGAGTTGTTTGATCTCTGCTTGGATATTCTTGATATCTTCTGATTTCAATATCCTATTCACTGCCCTCTTAATATTTTTAAGTTCCTGTGATGTGGGAAGATTTGATACTGTATTTTGTAAAAATTCAAGTGCCAATTTTACATTATTTAATTCAGAAGCATCAGCCACATTTTGCATAGCATTTTGGAGCAGGGCTATATCTGCCTGAGAGGGTGTTGATTGTTGTAAAATTTCAAGCTTTGTTTGGATATCATCGATCAAGTGATGAAAATGAGATAGCTCAGATTCGGTGTTGAGGTTTTCAAGCTTTGTGATCTGGTGCTGGACACTGACAAGTGTGTCTACAATACCAGGCAGGCGGGATTCTAGTACATTTGTCAAATCATTTTGCACTGCTGCTATTGTACCCTCAAGATGGGTTATGGAACTTTGAATTTTTCCAAAATCTTCATATGTTTCAAGTTGCAGCTTAATATTTGCAACACTCCGAGTTATTGCATTCAAAGCATCAGAAGATGGCAAATTGTTCATAAAATTTTCAAGTGTCTCAATTTTTTCTTTAACCTCGGCTATGGCATTGTTCAGAGGGTCCAGATTAGGTATCTGGAGTGATTGAATCTGTTCTTTTAGAGTGGAAATCACTAGATCAAAATCTTCTTGTGATTTTATGCTTTTGACAATTGTTTGGAGCTGTGTCTGGACATTATTTATCTGCTCTTCCAATTGCTGTTTCAATTGCTCGGAGTTGGTGGCCTGGGTCTTAAATTTGGCTTGAAGAGCTGCTACAGCTTCTTCTAAACTTTGAAAATTATCCAATGTTGCCAGATCAGTATATTTCTGAAGCAATAATTTGAGTTCGGAATCAATTTTAAGAAGAGGGTCCATGCATTGTGATTGTAAATTTGTAATTTCTAATTGAAGACTGGCATTGAGTGTGGTCTGTAAAGCTTGTAAATCACTTCTTAATTTCTTGACTCTGACATCAAGCATCAGAATCTCATCACTGTGATCTTCATGTCTTGTATGGCCAAATATATCATTAGGCATTTTGTTTTATTGGTTATTTATTATAGAGTATCTGATTCTTAATTCTATAAAAAAGGGTATAAGCTTGTCATAAGATCCAGGGACCTCAATATATAAGCAGTCACCAGCAGAAACAGTATAAACAGTGCCAGAAACCATGTTTGAGTGCTTGATTCTATAAATATTTCTCCCTACTGAAATTTTAACATCACACTCGGGGGTTGTAATAAATTGCAATTGACCACCTACAGGTAATTGGTAATGATTTAAATTATTGTTAAATATGTACAATGTTTTGCCTGTTTCATCATCATTATCTGTAAGTATGCTGTTCAGATGAATAATTAACAAGCCACTCAGTTTAGACAGCATATCAGGAGAGGGTTGTGGTGTTGGCTGCTCCATAATACCTTGTTTCTTGAACCCAAATAAGTTCATAGGCATGTTTATTTATTTCAAATCATGCTCTGTAATTGAGCATTGTTTGCCATTTTTCAAATTACAATGCCCCCAAGGTAAAGTATGTATGTCACATGATAAAATGCATCTCTTATCATCATGTGGGTCCAGAGCCACTTTTGTTACAATATTTGAAGTCAATAAGTGATTCTATTTTCTGATGTTCTGATTGAACTCTGGGATTTGATGCAATTTTCATAATCTTCAAATACAAGCTCTTTTTCCACAGTTACTTTGCCAATACCCTTGGCTTTTTTGACAACAGCACTACATGTTTTAAAACTGTACATCTTGGCACTTAACCCAGCAAATTTCACAATAACATCACCACATGTCTCATCTTTTAACTTGCCGGGCACCTTTTTGTTGTGGGGTTGAATTCTTGTATGTTCACTGGTATCAAAGTATTGAAACAATTCAGGCTGTGCCATATCTTGATAAACATCTTCTGTTTGAATATCAAGAATAAAACTATCCGTGTCCATGTACAATAATTTTACACGATCACCATAAAAAGGTTTCAACACCTCATAATACAATGTTAACATATGTAATTTGGACAATTCCAATATCACAGCCCCTACGTAAATAGGTTTATCAAACTTGATCTTTGTTTTCTTCATGTTGAAAAGTGCCATGTGCTCATCATAAATTCTTCTATAATTGAAATTAGGCTTTGCAACCAATTTTTTGCTCAGGCTGGGGTCAGTAATTATTTTAACATCGGTATGTTTTCTGACATTTTCAATAGTTTTGCCATACACAGAATTCACCATCAATTTAAACAAGCCCTTATCAAATTCGCTTTTTGCAGATGTTCGAAGCTCCGTGTTTGTATCAATGTATGGTTTCAACCATTCTGAGTGCCTGAACCTCAAAACTTTTCCAACTTTGGTCACTTGAACACCATGATGCATCAGGAACTGGAGGTTTTTGTAATATATGACATAGCCCTGTTTTGACTCCAGAGTCATCATGAGCTTCTTCTGTTTAGAGCCAGGTGAGCACTGAACCTCGGGAATTGGGGGCAGATCAGAAAATTTATTGTGTAAATCATCAGGAATTGTCAGATCAACCTCTAAGAAGAGGCCATAGTCATTGTCATCAAAATCCTGAAGATCCTCAATATTGAAATCTTCGACCCATTCAAGCCCTGCATATGGCAGTTTTTGCATCATAGCGTGACCATAGAGGTTGTTTGCATCTACATAGAGTATATAATTTGATGGCCGTGCTGGATCATAATCAGGCATATACTTGTTATTTGCTCTGGCATATCTCTGGGAACATTGCACCATCCCACCTCTTATACATTTCTCCATAAACAGATACATATCTTGATCGTGGATCAGATCCAATTGCTTTTTGGTGTTGAAAAACATTGCAGACCATGCTAGGCCCGGGGCACTGTAAAAATACACTGGGTCCAGTCCATAATTTTGCATTGAAGATTTTCTGAATGCCTGCAATATATCAGCTAAGAGGGTGACATCAAGTTTCAAATATGCCATGTGATAATTACCAAATGTCTTGCATTTTAAATTGTTCCACATCAATTGGGCATGGTGATAATCTTCATCAGTGATTCCAGATCCTCTGATTTTGCTGTAAAACTCTTGTTGTGGTGGCAGGGAACACTCATCAAATTTAGAAAAATCTGTAACATAGTCATATGGATATACACCCTTCCGCCTAATTAATTTCAGGTCCTGATTTGGAAACAATGCACGTGTGATTTTGAATTGATCATCAGGTAATTGAGTGGCCAGTGTATCCAGGCTAGCAGATAAAAATCTGTAAGAATCAAGAAATCTTATGTGAATAGGAACACCATCAACTTTAATTATTTTGCTAATAGATATATATTTCTCATCATTTTCAGCTAAAATATTTAAATTCTGCTTCTCAAACCCCTCGTACCTGATCAGATGATGGAAATCATAATTAGATGCTCCGTGGCAAAATACGGGGATAAATCTTGGTCTCTTGATCTTAATATTGCAGCTATTACACAGGGCCATTAAGAATTTACCATCTGTATGAGAATGGTGATGTACCTTGATATTTGTATCTGAAAATTCACAATCACATACCGGGCATTTTTCTGCATTGTTGAAATCTTCAATCTGTTCCTCTGTTAAAGGCAACATGGGTTTTGATTTTAATAAGATGTTATATGCTATGTCACGGCACTCATTTTCTATTCTATGTGCAAATATTTTGATGGCATTTGGTCCCTTGTATGAATATTCTTTAGTAACAATACCATCCTGTACAACCACATAACAAAAGCTGGAAGGTTCATGTTGCTGGTATGGTGTAATTGAAGATTCCTCAGGATCTGGGCTACAGAATGCAAGAGATTTGAGATTTGATTCGGAATCCCAGACAATATATGCTGGGTGTTCCAACGAGGCTTCATACTTTTTGAATTTGCAATTTTCACTTGGATTGGGCATCACCATATGAACAGGTTTATGGTTGCCACAGTATTTTAGATGCTCAATTAACTTGTTTTTGGCAATTTCTGCATTACATTCAGGAACCCCCTTCACCATTTTTTGACCATCAAATACAGTTAAGCATCTTCTGCACAACTTGAATATTCTATGAGTTTTGTCTAGTTGTGTTCTCACTAAAGCTTCAAGATTATGTATCAGAGTGTAATGATATGTGCTATTCCCTTCAATTAAGAGCAGATCAATCGGAATAGCAGATTCATCATCAATTGTACTGATTCTGAGAGGTGCTATCGGGCAATTGCCAGTGGAACAAATAAATACATTAATAGATAATTGTTTGCCATCGATGTGCCTGGCCTTTTTTTCAAATTTGTCAATATTCTGAACAGACATTGGATATTCCAAACCCTCCATTGCATCGTCAAAATCATGTTCATGCTGTTTGTAATAAGTTATTCTCTCAGGATTCCTTGAAACTGGATACAAAGCAGCTAATATACACCACAAAAAGCATTTCTGGTCGGTATTTTTTATATTGACCACGGCTCTTTTGTTTTTGATATTGGCAGGTAATGGCAAATAAGTGGAGCCTTTTAATGGGCTGAATTCAGAAATATTAACATATAACTTGTGTGGAGAGCCACATAGGGTCCATCCAGACTCTTTTGCTGCAAATTCAGAGTGTTTGATATTCAATTGATCTATCAATCTGCTTATTATTTTGTCTGAATTTGCATTTGAATATACCGGTACAGTTTCTGTTACGTGGGGGTGTGTAAATTTTGTGTCATTTGGCTTCTTATATTGTACAAACAATTTGAGGAACAGCTTATAAGAGCCATTTTGTGCATTGAGAATTGCCTGCAGATTAGAATTTATACTGTTCAAGAAATTCTCAATGCCACATCTTGGCTCTGATACAAACCGGTGATCCCTTAATTGGCCGTTAAAACTGCTACGGATGGGTGCATAGCGTGGCTGCTTTGTTGCTCTGGCATTAAGAGGTGCTTCGTACTTTCTTTTCAGACCAGATGTAGATGGTTGAGGGGGCAATGTTGATGACTGTGCAGAGCAAGTATCTTTATGTTTATACGTGAAGTATTCCATGTTATATTTTCTATTGCATTTGGGGCAAATTTTTGTGGGAGTTCTGTATTTGTCTGGATTACAAATTTTTTGATGCTTGGCCCAATTGGAGCTGGATATATTCTTATTGCACTGATTACAATATTTTTGATTTGGCATTTTTGTTGTTGTTTATTATATACAATTTCCTGGGTTTCAATTCAAAACTTTATGCTGAATAAAAAATATCAGTTGGGTTCAGCACTGTGATTTGTGTGTGTGTATGTATGTATGTGTATATACACTTAATATTTTGGCTTTGGTATTTATATAAAATTTCCTGGGTTTTAAATCTAATGTCTATGGATTAATATTATTAATATTAATCTTATGACAGGTTGTAAAGCCAATAGCCCACAAGTGGAAAATCATTCACATTGACCCAGCGCAAATGCCTGCACAAACATGCATATCTTGAATAGCAATGACCTTGTTATGTATAACAGGCTGGGACAAATATAAGCTTGACTCTAAATATGAGTGGATTACAACAAATAACAGATTTTATATTGTTCAATATGAATTTAAACCTGTAAGTATAAGAAGTACTGTATCAATACATCTGTTCTCCTCAGTCAGTCTCACAATACTGAATGACGCAATACTCGGGAATTTCTGTAAATACTGGCGCTGAGGGCAAGGCAAAAATCAATACTACCGTCTCGGGAATTCCACACACTGACACAGAGGAGAAACATGCAAACATATAATATAAGAAATAGAGTGTCACGGAGCAAGCAAATTGAACCTAGTATCCAATTAAACTTAAACCGGAAGTAAATATGTGTGTGTATGTATGTGTATGTGCTTAATTTCTGGTATGGCCAAAAATATATCACTTTTTGACAAGTTTATAGACAAAAATCTGGTTGATGCAACTTTTGTAAGTATAGCAAATCTGCATGAAAAAAGCTCTTCCTTTCTGAAAAATTCCCGAGGGCATTTTTCCAAAATTCTTGGGTTAGACTAGGGTTCCACACTAGAGCAAAAAGCTCATGTAGGCATGTTAAGCTTGATTTAAGTATAGCAAATCTGCTGGAGAGGGGTTCGTACTTTCTTGAGTTTATAGTATCATAAATACAACTACTATCTTGATGTCTCCAATCTCTTGTTTTGTACGTTTTTTCCACGTGTCTTGACATGCAAAGTATCCCTGCAAACTGAGTATGTAGTTTTAGACCTCATCTGGAACCTCCTATCTGAAAATTTGAAAATTCTTAAAAAATTCGTCCAAAATTTTGATGTCTCCAATCTCTTGTTTTGTACGTTTTTTCCACGTGTCTTGACATCCAATGTATCCCTGCAATGTTTGGTGAAGATCTGAGTATGTAGTTTTTGACCTTATCTGGAACCTCCCATCTGAAAATTTGAAAATTCCTAAAAAATCCCTCCAAAATCTTGATGACCCCAATCTCTTGTTTTGTACGTTTTTTCCACGTGTCTTGACATCCAATGTATCCCTGCAAAGTTTGGTGAAGATCTGAGTATGTAGTTTTTGACCTTATCTGGAACCTCCTATCTGAAAATTTGAAAATTCTTAAAAAATTCGTCCAAAATCTTGATGTCTCCAATCTCTTGTTTTGTACGTTTTTTCCACGTGTCTTGATATCCAATGTATCCCTGCAAAGTTTGGTGAAGATCTGAGTATGTCGTTTTTGACCTTATCTGGAACATCCTTTCTGAAAATTTGAAAATTGTTAAAAAATTCGTCCAAAATCTTGATGTCTCCAATCTCTTTTTTGTACGTTTTTTCCACGTGTCTTGACATCCAATGTATCCCTGCAAAGTTTGGTGAAGATCTGAGTATGTAGTTTTTGACCTTATCTGGAACCTCCCATCTGAAAATTTGAAAATTCTTAAAAAATTCGACCAAAATCTTGATGTCTCCAATCTTTTGTTTTGTACGTTTTTTCCACGTGTCTTGACACATAATGTATCCATGCAAAGTTTGGTGAAGATCTGAGTATGTAGTTTTTGACCTTATATGGAACCTCCCATCTGAAAATTTGAAAATTCCTAAAAAATCCGTGCAAAATCTTGATGACCCCAATCTCTTGTTTTGTACGTTTTTTCCACGTGTCTTGACATCCAATGTAATCCTGCAATGTTTGGTGAAGATCTGAGTATGTAGTTTTTGACCTTATATGGAACCTCCTATCTGAAAATTTGAAAATTCTTAAAAAATTCGACCAAAATCTTGATGTTCCGAATCCTATGTTTTGTATGTTTTTTCCACGTGTCTTGACATCCAATGTATCCATGCAAAGTTTGGTGAAGATCTGAGTATGTAGTTTTTGACCTTATATTGAACCTCCCATCTGAAAATTTGAAAATTCTTAAAAAATTCGTCCAAAATCTTGATGACCCCAATCTGTTGTTTTGTACGTTTTTTCCACGTGTCTTGACATCCAAAGTATCCCTGCAAAGTTTGGTGAAGATCTGAGTATGTAGTTTTTGACCTTATATGGAACCTCCTTTCTGAAAATTTGAGAATTCTTAAAAAATTCGTCCAAAATCTTGATGTCTCCAATCTCTTGTTTTGTACGTTTTTTCCACGTGTCTTGACATCCAATGTATCCATGCAAAGTTTGGTGAAGATCTGAGTATGTCGTTTTTGACCTTATCTGGAACCTCCCATCTGAAAATTTGAAAATTCTTAAAAAATTCGTCGAAAATCTTGATGTCTCCAATCTTTTGTTTTGTACGTTTTTTCCACGTGTCTTGACATGCAAAGTATCCCTGCAACGTTTGGTGAAGATCTGAGTATGTAGTTTTTGACCTTATCTGGAACCTCCTATCTGAAAATTTGAAAATTCTTCAAAAATTCGTCGAAAATCTTGATGTCTCCAATCTCTTGTTTTGTACGTTTTTTCCACGTGTCTTGACATCCAATGTATTCCTGCAATGTTTGGTGGAGATCTGAGTATGTAGTTTTAGACCTTATCTGGAACCTCCTATCTGAAAATTTGAAAATTCTTCAAAAATTCGTCCAAAATCTTGATGTCTCCAATCTCTTGTTTTGTACGTTTTTTCCACGTGTCTCGACCTCCAATGGATCCCTGCAAAGTTTGGTGAAGATCTGAGTATGTCGTTTTTGACCTTATCTGGAACCTCCTATCTGAAAATTTGAAAATTCTTAAAAAATTCGTCCAAAATCTTGATGTCTCCAATCTCTTGTTTTGTACGTTTTTTCCACGTGTCTTGATATCCAATGTATCCCTGCAAAGTTTGGTGAAGATCTGAGTATGTCGTTTTTGACCTTATCTGGAACATCCTTTCTGAAAATTTGAAAATTGTTAAAAAATTCGTCCAAAATCTTGATGTCTCCAATCTCTTTTTTGTACGTTTTTTCCACGTGTCTTGACATCCAATGTATCCCTGCAAAGTTTGGTGAAGATCTGAGTATGTAGTTTTTGACCTTATCTGGAACCTCCCATCTGAAAATTTGAAAATTCTTAAAAAATTCGACCAAAATCTTGATGTCTCCAATCTTTTGTTTTGTACGTTTTTTCCACGTGTCTTGACACATAATGTATCCATGCAAAGTTTGGTGAAGATCTGAGTATGTAGTTTTTGACCTTATATGGAACCTCCTATCTGAAAATTTGAAAATTCTTAAAAAATTCGTCCAAAATCTTGATGTCTCCAATCTCTTGTTTTGTACGTTTTTTCCACGTGTCTTGACATCCAATGTATCCCTGCAAAGTTTGGTGAAGATCTGAGTATGTAGTTTTTGACCTTATCTGGAACCTCCCATCTGAAAATTTGAAAATTCCTAAAAAATCCGTGCAAAATCTTGATGACCCCAATCTCTTGTTTTGTACGTTTTTTCCACGTGTCTTGACATCCAATGTATTCCTGCAATGTTTGGTGAAGATCTGAGTATGTAGTTTTTGACCTTATATGGAACCTCCTATCTGAAAATTTGAAAATTCTTAAAAAATTCGACCAAAATCTTGATGTTCCGAATCCTATGTTTTGTATGTTTTTTCCACGTGTCTTGACATCCAATGTATCCATGCAAAGTTTGGTGAAGATCTGAGTATGTAGTTTTTGACCTTATATTGAACCTCCCATCTGAAAATTTGAAAATTCTTAAAAAATTCGTCCAAAATCTTGATGACCCCAATCTCTTGTTTTGTACGTTTTTTCCACGTGTCTTGACATCCAAAGTATCCCTGCAAAGTTTGGTGAAGATCTGAGTATGTAGTTTTTGACCTTATATGGAACCTCCTTTCTGAAAATTTGAGAATTCTTAAAAAATTCGTCCAAAATCTTGATGTCTCCAATCTCTTGTTTTGTACGTTTTTTCCACGTGTCTTGACAATCAATGTATCCATGCAAAGTTTGGTGAAGATCTGAGTATGTCGTTTTTGACCTTATCTGGAACCTCCCATCTGAAAATTTGAAAATTCTTAAAAAATTCGTCGAAAATCTTGATGTCTCCAATCTTTTGTTTTGTACGTTTTTTCCACGTGTCTTGACATGCAAAGTATCCCTGCAACGTTTGGTGAAGATCTGAGTATGTAGTTTTTGACATTATCTGGAACCTCCTATCTGAAAATTTGAAAATTCTTCAAAAATTCGTCGAAAATCTTGATGTCTCCAATCTCTTGTTTTGTACGTTTTTTCCACGTTTCTTGACATCCAATGTATCCCTGCAAAGTTTGGTGAAGATCTGAGTATGTAGTTTTTGACCTTATATTGAACCTCCCATCTGAAAATTTGAAAATTCTTAAAAAATTCGTCCAAAATCTTGATGACCCCAATCTCTTGTTTTGTACGTTTTTTCCACGTGTCTTGACATCCAAAGTATCCCTGCAAAGTTTGGTGAAGATCTGAGTATGTAGTTTTTGACCTTATATGGAACCTCCTTTCTGAAAATTTGAGAATTCTTAAAAAATTCGTCCAAAATCTTGATGTCTCCAATCTCTTGTTTTGTACGTTTTTTCCACGTGTCTTGACATCCAATGTATCCCTGCAAAGTTTGGTGAAGATCTGAGTATGTAGTTTTTGACCTTATATGGAACCTCCTATCTGAAAATTTGAAAATTCTTAAAAAATTCGTCCAAAATCTTGATGTCACCAATCCTATGTTTTGTATGTTTTTTCCACGTGTCTTGACATCCAATGTATCCATGCAAAGTTTGGTGAAGATCTGAGTATGTCGTTTTTGACCTTATCTGGAACCTCCCATCTGAAAATTTGAAAATTCTTAAAAAATTCGTCGAAAATCTTGATGTCTCCGATCTCTTGTTTTGTACGTTTTTTCCACGTGTCTTGACATGCAAAGTATTCCTGCAAAGTTTGGTGAAGATCTGAGTATGTAGTTTTTGACCTCATCTGGAACCTCCTATCTGAAAATTTGAAAATTCTTAAAAAATTCGTCCAAAATTTTGATGTCTCCAATCTCTTGTTTTGTACGTTTTTTCCACGTGTCTTGACATCCAATGTATCCCTGCAATGTTTGGTGAAGATCTGAGTATGTAGTTTTTGACCTTATCTGGAACCTCCCATCTGAAAATTTGAAAATTCCTAAAAAATCCGTCCAAAATCTTGATGACCCCAATCTCTTGTTTTGTACGTTTTTTCCACGTGTCTTGACATCCAATGTATCCCTGCAAAGTTTGGTGAAGATCTGAGTATGTAGTTTTTGACCTTATCTGGAACCTCCTATCTGAAAATTTGAAAATTCTTAAAAAATTCGTCCAAAATCTTGATGACCCCAATCTCTTGTTTTGTACGTTTTTTCCACGTGTCTTGACATCCAAAGTATCCCTGCAAAGTTTGGTGAAGATCTGAGTATGTAGTTTTTGACCTTATATGGAACCTCCTTTCTGAAAATTTGAGAATTCTTAAAAAATTCGTCCAAAATCTTGATGTCTCCAATCTCTTGTTTTGTACGTTTTTTCCACGTGTCTTGACATCCAATGTATCCCTGCAAAGTTTGGTGAAGATCTGAGTATGTAGTTTTTGACCTTATATGGAACCTCCTATCTGAAAATTTGAAAATTCTTAAAAAATTCGTCCAAAATCTTGATGTCACCAATCCTATGTTTTGTATGTTTTTTCCACGTGTCTTGACATCCAATGTATCCATGCAAAGTTTGGTGAAGATCTGAGTATGTCGTTTTTGACCTTATCTGGAACCTCCCATCTGAAAATTTGAAAATTCTTAAAAAATTCGTCGAAAATCTTGATGTCTCCGATCTCTTGTTTTGTACGTTTTTTCCACGTGTCTTGACATGCAAAGTATTCCTGCAAAGTTTGGTGAAGATCTGAGTATGTAGTTTTTGACCTCATCTGGAACCTCCTATCTGACAAATTTGAAATTCTTAAAAAATTCGTCCAAAATTTTGATGTCTCCAGATCTTCTTGTTTTGTACGTTTTTTTCCACGTGTCTTGACATCCAATGTATCCCTGCAATGTTTGGTGAGATCTGAGTATGGTAGTTTTTGACCTTATCTGGAACCTCCCATCTGAAAATTTGAAAATTCCTAAAAAATCGTCCAAAATCTTGATGACCCCAATCTCTTGTTTTGTACGTTTTTTTCCACGTGTACTTGACATCCAATGTATCCCTGCAAAGTTTGGTGAAGATCTGAGATGTAGTTTTGACCTTTGACCTCCTTATATGGAAAATTCTATTCTGATATGGAAAATTCGTCCAAAATCTTGATGACCCCAATCTCTTGTTTTGTACGTTTTTTCCACGTGTCTTGACATCCAAAGTATCCCTGCAAAGTTTGGTGAAGATCTGAGTATGTAGTTTTTGACCTTATATGGAACCTCCTTTCTGAAAATTTGAGAATTCTTAAAAAATTCGTCCAAAATCTTGATGTCTCCAATCTCTTGTTTTGTACGTTTTTTCCACGTGTCTTGACATCCAATGTATCCATGCAAAGTTTGGTGAAGATCTGAGTATGTCGTTTTTGACCTTATCTGGAACCTCCCATCTGAAAATTTGAAAATTCTTAAAAAATCCGTCGAAAATCTTGATGTCTCCAATCTTTTGTTTTGTACGTTTTTTCCACGTGTCTTGACATGCAAAGTATCCCTGCAACGTTTGGTGAAGATCTGAGTATGTAGTTTTTGACCTTATCTGGAACCTCCTATCTGAAAATTTGAAAATTCTTCAAAAATTCGTCGAAAATCTTGATGTCTCCAATCTCTTGTTTTGTACGTTTTTTCCACGTGTCTTGACATCCAATGTATTCCTGCAATGTTTGGTGGAGATCTGAGTATGTAGTTTTAGACCTTATCTGGAACCTCCTATCTGAAAATTTGAAAATTCTTCAAAAATTCGTCCAAAATCTTGATGTCTCCAATCTCTTGTTTTGTACGTTTTTTCCACGTGTCTCGACCTCCAATGGATCCCTGCAAAGTTTGGTGAAGATCTGAGTATGTCGTTTTTGACCTTATCTGGAACCTCCCATCTGAAAATTTGAAAATTCTTAAAAAATTCGTCGAAAATCTTGATGTCTCCGATCTCTTGTTTTGTACGTTTTTTCCACGTGTCTTGACATGCAAAGTATTCCTGCAAAGTTTGGTGAAGATCTGAGTATGTAGTTTTTGACCTCATCTGGAACCTCCTATCTGAAACTTTGAAAATTCTTAAAAAATTCGTCCAAAATCTTGATGTCTCCAATCTCTTGTTTTGTACGTTTTTTCCACGTGTCTTGACATCCAATGTATCCCTGCAATGTTTGGTGAAGATCTGAGTATGTAGTTTTTGACCTTATCTGGAACCTCCCATCTGAAAATTTGAAAATTCCTAAAAAATCCGTCCAAAATCTTGATGACCCCAATCTCTTGTTTTGTACTTTTTTTCCACGTGTCTTGACATCCAATGTATCCCTGCAAAGTTTGGTGAAGATCTGAGTATGTAGTTTTTGATCTTATCTGGAACCTCCTATCTGAAAATTTGAAAATTCTTAAAAAATTCGTCCAAAATCTTGATGTCTCCAATCTCTTGTTTTGTACGTTTTTTCCACGTGTCTTGATATCCAATGTATCCCTGCAAAGTTTGGTGAAGATCTGAGTATGTTGTTTTTGACCTTATCTGGAACATCCTTTCTGAAAATTTGAAAATTGTTAAAAAATTCGTCCAAAATCTTGATGTCTCCTATCTCTTGTTTTGTACGTTTTTTCCACGTGTCTTGACATCCAATGTATCCCTGCAAAGTTTGGTGAAGATCTGAGTATGTAGTTTTTGACCTTATCTGGAACCTCCCATCTGAAAATTTGAAAATTCTTAAAAAATTCGACCAATATCTTGATGTCTCCAATCTCTTGTTTTGTACGTTTTTTCCACGTGTATTGACACATAATGTATCCATGCAAAGTTTGGTGAAGATCTGAGTATGTAGTTTTTGACCTTATATGGAACCTCCTATCTGAAAATTTAAAAATGCTTAAAAAATTCGTCCAAAATCTTGATGTCTCCAATCTCTTGTTTTGTACGTTTTTTCCACGTGTCTTGACATCCAATGTATCCCTGCAAAGTTTGGTGAAGATCTGAGTATGTAGTTTTTGACCTTATCTGGAACCTCCCATCTGAAAATTTGAAAATTCTTAAAAAATTCGACCAAAATCTTGATGTCTCCAATCTTTTGTTTTGTACGTTTTTTCCACGTGTCTTGACACATAATGTATCCATGCAAAGTTTGGTGAAGATCTGAGTATGTAGTTTTTGACCTTATATGGAACCTCCTATCTGAAAATTTGAAAATTCTTAAAAAATTCGTCCAAAATCTTGATGTCTCCAATCTCTTGTTTTGTACGTTTTTTCCACGTGTCTTGACATCCAATGTATCCCTGCAAAGTTTGGTGAAGATCTGAGTATGTAGTTTTTGACCTTATCTGGAACCTCCCATCTGAAAATTTGAAAATTCCTAAAAAATCCGTGCAAAATCTTGATGACCCCAATCTCTTGTTTTGTACGTTTTTTCCACGTGTCTTGACATCCAATGTATTCCTGCAATGTTTGGTGAAGATCTGAGTATGTAGTTTTTGACCTTATATGGAACCTCCTATCTGAAAATTTGAAAATTCTTAAAAAATTCGACCAAAATCTTGATGTTCCGAATCCTATGTTTTGTATGTTTTTTCCACGTGTCTTGACATCCAATGTATCCATGCAAAGTTTGGTGAAGATCTGAGTATGTAGTTTTTGACCTTATATTGAACCTCCCATCTGAAAATTTGAAAATTCTTAAAAAATTCGTCCAAAATCTTGATGACCCCAATCTCTTGTTTTGTACGTTTTTTCCACGTGTCTTGACATCCAAAGTATCCCTGCAAAGTTTGGTGAAGATCTGAGTATTTAGTTTTTGACCTTATATGGAACCTCCTTTCTGAAAATTTGAGAATTCTTAAAAAATTCGTCCAAAATCTTGATGTCTCCAATCTCTTGTTTTGTACGTTTTTTCCACGTGTCTTGACATCCAATGTATCCCTGCAATGTTTGGTGAAGATCTGAGTATGTAGTTTTTGACCTTATATGGAGCCTCCTATCTGAAAATTTGAAAATTCTTAAAAAATTCGTCCAAAATCTTGACGTCTCCAATCTCTTGTTTTGTACGTTTTTTCCACGTGTCTCGACCTCCAATGGATCCCTGCAAAGTTTGGTGAAGATCTGAGTATGTCGTTTTTGACCTTATCTGGAACCTCCCATCTGAAAATTTGAAAATTCTTAAAAAATTCGTCGAAAATCTTGATGTCTCCGATCTCTTGTTTTGTACGTTTTTTCCACGTGTCTTGACATGCAAAGTATTCCTGCAAAGTTTGGTGAAGATCTGAGTATGTAGTTTTTGACCTTATATGGAACCTCCTATCTGAAAATTTGAAAATTCTTAAAAAATTCGTCCAAAATCTTGATGTCTCCAATCTCTTGTTTTGTACGTTTTTTCCACGTGTCTTGACATCCAATGTATCCCTGCAAAGTTTGGTGAAGATCTGAGTATGTAGTTTTTGACCTTATCTGGAACCTCCCATCTGAAAATTTGAAAATTCCTAAAAAATCCGTCCAAAATCTTGATGACCACAATCTCTTGTTTTGTACGTTTTTTCCACGTGTCTTGACATTCAATGTATTCCTGCAAAGTTTGGTGAAGATCTGAGTATGTAGTTTTTGACCTTATATGGAACCTCCTATCTGAAAATTTGAAAATTCTTAAAAAAATTCGTCCAAAATCTTGATGTCTCCAATCTCTTGTTTTGTACGTTTTTTCCACGTGTCTTGACATCCAATGTATCCCTGCAAAGTTTGGTGAAGATCTGAGTATGTAGTTTTTGACCTTATCTGGAACCTCCCATCTGAAAATTTGAAAATTCCTAAAAAATCCGTGCAAAATCTTGATGACCCCAATCTCTTGTTTTGTACGTTTTTTCCACGTGTCTTGACATCCAATGTATCCATGCAAAGTTTGGTGAAGATCTGAGTATGTCGTTTTTGACCTTATCTGGAACCTCCCATCTGAAAATTTGAAAATTCTTAAAAAATTCGTCGAAAATCTTGATGTCTCCAATCTCTTGTTTTGTACGTTTTTTCCACGTGTCTTGACATGCAAAGTATCCCTGCAACGTTTGGTGAAGATCTGAGTATGTAGTTTTTGACCTTATCTGGAACCTCCTATCTGAAAATTTGAAAATTCTTCAAAAATTCGTCGAAAATCTTGATGTCTCCAATCTCTTGTTTTGTACGTTTTTTCCACGTGTCTTGACATCCAATGTATCCCTGCAATGTTTGGTGGAGATCTGAGTATGTAGTTTTTGACCTTATCTGGGACCTCCTATCAGAAAATTTGAAAATTCTTCAAAAATTCGTCCAAAATCTTGATGTCTCCAATCTCTTGTTTTGTACGTTTTTTCCACGTGTCTCGACCTCCAATGTATCCCTGCAAAGTTTGGTGAAGATCTGAGTATGTCGTTTTTGACCTTATCTGGAACATCCTTTCTGAAAATTTGAAAATTCTTAAAAAATTCGTCCAAAATCTTGATGTCTCCAATCTCTTGTTTTGTACGTTTTTTCCACGTGTCTTGACATCCAATGTATCCCTGCAATGTTTGGTGAAGATCTGAGTATGTAGTTTTTGACCTTATATGGAGCCTCCTATCTGAAAATTTGAAAATTCTTAAAAAATTCGTCCAAAATCTTGACGTCTCCAATCTCTTGTTTTGTACGTTTTTTCCACGTGTCACGACCTCCAATGGATCCCTGCAAAGTTTGGTGAAGATCTGAGTATGTCGTTTTTGACCTTATCTGGAACCTCCCATCTGAAAATTTGAAAATTCTTAAAAAATTCGTCGAAAATCTTGATGTCTCCGATCTCTTGTTTTGTACGTTTTTTCCACGTGTCTTGACATGCAAAGTATTCCTGCAAAGTTTGGTGAAGATCTGAGTATGTAGTTTTTGACCTTATATGGAACCTCCTATCTGAAAATTTGAAAATTCTTAAAAAATTCGTCCAAAATCTTGATGTCTCCAATCTCTTGTTTTGTACGTTTTTTCCACGTGTCTTGACATCCAATGTATCCCTGCAAAGTTTGGTGAAGATCTGAGTATGTAGTTTTTGACCTTATCTGGAACCTCCCATCTGAAAATTTGAAAATTCCTAAAAAATCCTTCCAAAATCTTGATGACCACAATCTCTTGTTTTGTACGTTTTTTCCACGTGTCTTGACATTCAATGTATTCCTGCAAAGTTTGGTGAAGATCTGAGTATGTAGTTTTTGACCTTATATGGAACCTCCTATCTGAAAATTTGAAAATTCTTAAAAAATTCGTCCAAAATCTTGATGTCTCCAATCTCTTGTTTTGTACGTTTTTCCACGTGTCTTGACATCCAATGTATCCCTGCAAAGTTTGGTGAAGATCTGAGTATGTAGTTTTTGACCTTATCTGGAACCTCCCATCTGAAAATTTGAAAATTCCTAAAAAATCCGTGCAAAATCTTGATGACCCCAATCTCTTGTTTTGTACGTTTTTTCCACGTGTCTTGACATCCAATGTATCCATGCAAAGTTTGGTGAAGATCTGAGTATGTCGTTTTTGACCTTATCTGGAACCTCCCATCTGAAAATTTGAAAATTCTTAAAAAATTCGTCGAAAATCTTGATGTCTCCAATCTCTTGTTTTGTACGTTTTTTCCACGTGTCTTGACATGCAAAGTATCCCTGCAACGTTTGGTGAAGATCTGAGTATGTAGTTTTTGACCTTATCTGGAACCTCCTATCTGAAAATTTGAAAATTCTTCAAAAATTCGTCGAAAATCTTGATGTCTCCAATCTCTTGTTTTGTACGTTTTTTCCACGTGTCTTGACATCCAATGTATCCCTGCAATGTTTGGTGGAGATCTGAGTATGTAGTTTTTGACCTTATCTGGGACCTCCTATCAGAAAATTTGAAAATTCTTCAAAAATTCGTCCAAAATCTTGATGTCTCCAATCTCTTGTTTTGTACGTTTTTTCCACGTGTCTCGACCTCCAATGTATCCCTGCAAAGTTTGGTGAAGATCTGAGTATGTCGTTTTTGACCTTATCTGGAACATCCTTTCTGAAAATTTGAAAATTCTTAAAAAATTCGTCGAAAATCTTGATGTCTCCAATCTCTTGTTTTGTACGTTTTTTCCACGTGTCTTGACATCCAATGTATCCCTGCAAAGTTTGGTGAAGATCTGAGTATGTAGTTTTTGACCTTATATGGAACCTCCTTTCTGAAAATTTGAAAATTCTCAAAAAATTCGTCCATAATCTTGATGTCTCCAATCTCTTGTTTTGTACGTTTTTTCCACGTGTCTTGACATCCAATGTATCCCTGCAAAGTTTGGTGAAGATCTGAGTATGTAGTTTTTGACCTTATATGGAACCTCCTATCTGAAAATTTGAAAATTCTTAAAAAATTCGTCCAAAATCTTGATGTCACCAATCCTATGTTTTGTATGTTTTTTCCACGTGTCTTGACATCCAATGTATCCATGCAAAGTTTGGTGAAGATCTGAGTATGTCGTTTTTGACCTTATCTGGAACCTCCCATCTGAAAATTTGAAAATTCTTAAAAAATTCGTCGAAAATCTTGATGTCTCCGATCTCTTGTTTTGTACGTTTTTTCCACGTGTCTTGACATGCAAAGTATTCCTGCAAAGTTTGGTGAAGATCTGAGTATGTAGTTTTTGACCTCATCTGGAACCTCCTATCTGAAAATTTGAAAATTCTTAAAAAATTCGTCCAAAATTTTGATGTCTCCAATCTCTTGTTTTGTACGTTTTTTCCACGTGTCTTGACATCCAATGTATCCCTGCAATGTTTGGTGAAGATCTGAGTATGTAGTTTTTGACCTTATCTGGAACCTCCCATCTGAAAATTTGAAAATTCCTAAAAAATCCGTCCAAAATCTTGATGACCCCAATCTCTTGTTTTGTACGTTTTTTCCACGTGTCTTGACATCCAATGTATCCCTGCAAAGTTTGGTGAAGATCTGAGTATGTAGTTTTTGACCTTATCTGGAACCTCCTATCTGAAAATTTGAAAATTCTTAAAAAATTCGTCCAAAATCTTGATGTCTCCAATCTCTTGTTTTGTACGTTTTTTCCACGTGTCTTGATATCCAATGTATCCCTGCAAAGTTTGGTGAAGATCTGAGTATGTCGTTTTTGACCTTATCTGGAACATCCTTTCTGAAAATTTTAAAATTGTTAAAAAATTCGTCCAAAATCTTGATGTCTCCAATCTCTTTTTTGTACGTTTTTTCCACGTGTCTTGACATCCAATGTATCCCTGCAAAGTTTGGTGAAGATCTGAGTATGTAGTTTTTGACCTTATCTGGAACCTCCCATCTGAAAATTTGAAAATTCTTAAAAAATTCGACCAAAATCTTGATGTCTCCAATCTTTTGTTTTGTACGTTTTTTCCACGTGTCTTGACACATAATGTATCCATGCAAAGTTTGGTGAAGATCTGAGTATGTAGTTTTTGACCTTATATGGAACCTCCTATCTGAAAATTTGAAAATTCTTAAAAAATTCGTCCAAAATCTTGATGTCTCCAATCTCTTGTTTTGTACGTTTTTTCCACGTGTCTTGACATCCAATGTATCCCTGCAAAGTTTGGTGAAGATCTGAGTATGTAGTTTTTGACCTTATCTGGAACCTCCCATCTGAAAATTTGAAAATTCCTAAAAAATCCGTGCAAAATCTTGATGACCCCAATCTCTTGTTTTGTACGTTTTTTCCACGTGTCTTGACATCCAATGTATTCCTGCAATGTTTGGTGAAGATCTGAGTATGTAGTTTTTGACCTTATATGGAACCTCCTATATGAAAATTTGAAAATTCTTAAAAAATTCGACCAAAATCTTGATGTTCCGAATCCTATGTTTTGTATGTTTTTTCCACGTGTCTTGACATCCAATGTATCCATGCAAAGTTTGGTGAAGATCTGAGTATGTAGTTTTTGACCTTATATTGAACCTCCCATCTGAAAATTTGAAAATTCTTAAAAAATTCGTCCAAAATCTTGATGACCCCAATCTCTTGTTTTGTACGTTTTTTCCACGTGTCTTGACATCCAAAGTATCCCTGCAAAGTTTGGTGAAGATCTGAGTATGTAGTTTTTGACCTTATCTGGAACCTCCCATCTGAAAATTTGAAAATTCTTAAAAAATCCGTGCAAAATCTTGATGACCCCAATCTCTTGTTTTGTACGTTTTTTCCACGTGTCTTGACATCCAATGTATCCATGCAAAGTTTGGTGAAGATCTGAGTATGTCGTTTTTGACCTTATCTGGAACCTCCCATCTGAAAATTTGAAAATTCTTAAAAAATTCGTCGAAAATCTTGATGTCTCCAATCTCTTGTTTTGTACGTTTTTTCCACGTGTCTTGACATGCAAAGTATCCCTGCAACGTTTGGTGAAGATCTGAGTATGTAGTTTTTGACCTTATCTGGAACCTCCTATCTGAAAATTTGAAAATTCTTCAAAAATTCGTCGAAAATCTTGATGTCTCCAATCTCTTGTTTTGTACGTTTTTTCCACGTGTCTTGACATCCAATGTATCCCTGCAATGTTTGGTGGAGATCTGAGTATGTAGTTTTTGACCTTATCTGGGACCTCCTATCAGAAAATTTGAAAATTCTTCAAAAATTCGTCCAAAATCTTGATGTCTCCAATCTCTTGTTTTGTACGTTTTTTCCACGTGTCTCGACCTCCAATGTATCCCTGCAAAGTTTGGTGAAGATCTGAGTATGTCGTTTTTGACCTTATCTGGAACATCCTTTCTGAAAATTTGAAAATTCTTAAAAAATTCGTCGAAAATCTTGATGTCTCCAATCTCTTGTTTTGTACGTTTTTTCCACGTGTCTTGACATCCAATGTATCCCTGCAAAGTTTGGTGAAGATCTGAGTATGTAGTTTTTGACCTTATATGGAACCTCCTTTCTGAAAATTTGAAAATTCTCAAAAAATTCGTCCATAATCTTGATGTCTCCAATCTCTTGTTTTGTACGTTTTTTCCACGTGTCTTGACATCCAATGTATCCCTGCAAAGTTTGGTGAAGATCTGAGTATGTAGTTTTTGACCTTATATGGAACCTCCTATCTGAAAATTTGAAAATTCTTAAAAAATTCGTCCAAAATCTTGATGTCACCAATCCTATGTTTTGTATGTTTTTTCCACGTGTCTTGACATCCAATGTATCCATGCAAAGTTTGGTGAAGATCTGAGTATGTCGTTTTTGACCTTATCTGGAACCTCCCATCTGAAAATTTGAAAATTCTTAAAAAATTCGTCGAAAATCTTGATGTCTCCGATCTCTTGTTTTGTACGTTTTTTCCACGTGTCTTGACATGCAAAGTATTCCTGCAAAGTTTGGTGAAGATCTGAGTATGTAGTTTTTGACCTCATCTGGAACCTCCTATCTGAAAATTTGAAAATTCTTAAAAAATTCGTCCAAAATTTTGATGTCTCCAATCTCTTGTTTTGTACGTTTTTTCCACGTGTCTTGACATCCAATGTATCCCTGCAATGTTTGGTGAAGATCTGAGTATGTAGTTTTTGACCTTATCTGGAACCTCCCATCTGAAAATTTGAAAATTCCTAAAAAATCCGTCCAAAATCTTGATGACCCCAATCTCTTGTTTTGTACGTTTTTTCCACGTGTCTTGACATCCAATGTATCCCTGCAAAGTTTGGTGAAGATCTGAGTATGTAGTTTTTGACCTTATCTGGAACCTCCTACCTGAAAATTTGAAAATTCTTAAAAAATTCGTCCAAAATCTTGATGTCTCCAATCTCTTGTTTTGTACGTTTTTTCCACGTGTCTTGATATCCAATGTATCCCTGCAAAGTTTGGTGAAGATCTGAGTATGTCGTTTTTGACCTTATCTGGAACATCCTTTCTGAAAATTTGAAAATTGTTAAAAAATTCGTCCAAAATCTTGATGTCTCCAATCTCTTTTTTGTACGTTTTTTCCACGTGTCTTGACATCCAATGTATCCCTGCAAAGTTTGGTGAAGATCTGAGTATGTAGTTTTTGACCTTATCTGGAACCTCCCATCTGAAAATTTGAAAATTCTTAAAAAAATCGACCAAAATCTTGATGTCTCCAATCTTTTGTTTTGTACGTTTTTTCCACGTGTCTTGACACATAATGTATCCATGCAAAGTTTGGTGAAGATCTGAGTATGTAGTTTTTGACCTTATATGGAACCTCCTATCTGAAAATTTGAAAATTCTTAAAAAATTCGTCCAAAATCTTGATGTCTCCAATCTCTTGTTTTGTACGTTTTTTCCACGTGTCTTGACATCCAATGTATCCCTGCAAAGTTTGGTGAAGATCTGAGTATGTAGTTTTTGACCTTATCTGGAACCTCCCATCTGAAAATTTGAAAATTCCTAAAAAATCCGTGCAAAATCTTGATGACCCCAATCTCTTGTTTTGTACGTTTTTTCCACGTGTCTTGACATCCAATGTATTCCTGCAATGTTTGGTGAAGATCTGAGTATGTAGTTTTTGACCTTATATGGAACCTCCTATCTGAAAATTTGAAAATTCTTAAAAAATTCGTCCAAAATCTTGATGTCTCCAATCTCTTGTTTTGTACGTTTTTTCCACGTGTCTTGATATCCAATGTATCCCTGCAAAGTTTGGTGAAGATCTGAGTATGTCGTTTTTGACCTTATCTGGAACATCCTTTCTGAAAATTTGAAAATTGTTAAAAAATTCGTCCAAAATCTTGATGTCTCCAATCTCTTTTTTGTACGTTTTTTCCACGTGTCTTGACATCCAATGTATCCCTGCAAAGTTTGGTGAAGATCTGAGTATGTAGTTTTTGACCTTATCTGGAACCTCCCATCTGAAAATTTGAAAATTCTTAAAAAATTCGACCAAAATCTTGATGTCTCCAATCTTTTGTTTTGTACGTTTTTTCCACGTGTCTTGACACATAATGTATCCATGCAAAGTTTGGTGAAGATCTGAGTATGTAGTTTTTGACCTTATATGGAACCTCCTATCTGAAAATTTGAAAATTCTTAAAAAATTCGTCCAAAATCTTGATGTCTCCAATCTCTTGTTTTGTACGTTTTTTCCACGTGTCTTGACATCCAATGTATCCCTGCAAAGTTTGGTGAAGATCTGAGTATGTAGTTTTTGACCTTATCTGGAACCTCCCATCTGAAAATTTGAAAATTCCTAAAAAATCCGTGCAAAATCTTGATGACCCCAATCTCTTGTTTTGTACGTTTTTTCCACGTGTCTTGACATCCAATGTATTCCTGCAATGTTTGGTGAAGATCTGAGTATGTAGTTTTTGACCTTATATGGAACCTCCTATCTGAAAATTTGAAAATTCTTAAAAAATTCGACCAAAATCTTGATGTTCCGAATCCTATGTTTTGTATGTTTTTTCCACGTGTCTTGACATCCAATGTATCCATGCAAAGTTTGGTGAAGATCTGAGTATGTAGTTTTTGACCTTATATTGAACCTCCCATCTGAAAATTTGAAAATTCTTAAAAAATTCGTCCAAAATCTTGATGACCCCAATCTCTTGTTTTGTACGTTTTTTCCACGTGTCTTGACATCCAAAGTATCCCTGCAAAGTTTGGTGAAGATCTGAGTATGTAGTTTTTGACCTTATCTGGAACCTCCCATCTGAAAATTTGAAAATTCTTAAAAAATCCATGCAAAATCTTGATGACCCCAATCTCTTGTTTTGTACGTTTTTTCCACGTGTCTTGACATCCAATGTATCCATGCAAAGTTTGGTGAAGATCTGAGTATGTCGTTTTTGACCTTATCTGGAACCTCCCATCTGAAAATTTGAAAATTCTTAAAAAATTCGTCGAAAAACTTGATGTCTCCAATCTCTTGTTTTGTACGCTTTTCCACGTGTCTTGACATGCAAAGTATCCCTGCAACGTTTGGTGAAGATCTGAGTATGTAGTTTTTGACCTTATCTGGAACCTCCGATCTGAAAATTTGAAAATTCTTCAAAAATTCGTCGAAAATCTTGATGTCTCCAATCTCTTGTTTTGTACGTTTTTTCCACGTGTCTTGACATCCAATGTATCCCTGCAATGTTTGGTGGAGATCTGAGTATGTAGTTTTTGACCTTATCTGGGACCTCCTATCAGAAAATTTGAAAATTCTTCAAAAATTCGTCCAAAATCTTGATGTCTCCAATCTCTTGTTTTGTATGTTTTTTCCACGTGTCTCGACCTCCAATGTATCCCTGCAAAGTTTGGTGAAGATCTGAGTATGTCGTTTTTGACCTTATCTGGAACATCCTTTCTGAAAATTTGAAAATTCTTAAAAAATTCGTCGAAAATCTTGATGTCTCCAATCTCTTGTTTTGTACGTTTTTTCCACGTGTCTTGACATCCAATGTATCCCTGCAAAGTTTGGTGAAGATCTGAGTATGTAGTTTTTGACCTTATATGGAACCTCCTTTCTGAAAATTAGAAAATTCTCAAAAAATTCGTCCATAATCTTGATGTCTCCAATCTCTTGTTTTGTACGTTTTTTCCACGTGTCTTGACATCCAATGTATCCCTGCAAAGTTTGGTGAAGATCTGAGTATGTAGTTTTTGACCTTATATGGAACCTCCTATCTGAAAATTTGAAAATTCTTAAAAAATTCGTCCAAAATCTTGATGTCACCAATCCTATGTTTTGTATGTTTTTTCCACGTGTCTTGACATCCAATGTATCCATGCAAAGTTTGGTGAAGATCTGAGTATGTCGTTTTTGACCTTATCTGGAACCTCCCATCTGAAAATTTGAAAATTCTTAAAAAATTCGTCGAAAATCTTGATGTCTCCGATCTCTTGTTTTGTACGTTTTTTCCACGTGTCTTGACATGCAAAGTATTCCTGCAAAGTTTGGTGAAGATCTGAGTATGTAGTTTTTGACCTCATCTGGAACCTCCTATCTGAAAATTTGAAAATTCTTAAAAAATTCGTCCAAAATTTTGATGTCTCCAATCTCTTGTTTTGTACGTTTTTTCCACGTGTCTTGACATCCAATGTATCCCTGCAATGTTTGGTGAAGATCTGAGTATGTAGTTTTTGACCTTATCTGGAACCTCCCATCTGAAAATTTGAAAATTCCTAAAAAATCCGTCCAAAATCTTGATGACCCCAATCTCTTGTTTTGTACGTTTTTTCCACGTGTCTTGACATCCAATGTATCCCTGCAAAGTTTGGTGAAGATCTGAGTATGTAGTTTTTGACCTTATCTGGAACCTCCTATCTGAAAATTTGAAAATTCTTAAAAAATTCGTCCAAAATCTTGATGTCTCCAATCTCTTGTTTTGTACGTTTTTTCCACGTGTCTTGATATCCAATGTATCCCTGCAAAGTTTGGTGAAGATCTGAGTATGTCGTTTTTGACCTTATCTGGAACCTCCCATCTGAAAATTTGAAAATTCTTAAAAAATTCGTCGAAAATCTTGATGTCTCCGATCTCTTGTTTTGTACGTTTTTTCCACGTGTCTTGACATGCAAAGTATTCCTGCAAAGTTTGGTGAAGATCTGAGTATGTAGTTTTTGACCTCATCTGGAACCTCCTATCTGAAAATTTGAAAATTCTTAAAAAATTCGTCCAAAATTTTGATGTCTCCAATCTCTTGTTTTGTACGTTTTTTCCACGTGTCTTGACATCCAATGTATCCCTGCAATGTTTGGTGAAGATCTGAGTATGTAGTTTTTGACCTTATCTGGAACCTCCCATCTGAAAATTTGAAAATTCCTTAAAAATCCGTCCAAAATCTTGATGACCCCAATCTCTTGTTTTGTACGTTTTTTCCACGTGTCTTGACATCCAATGTATCCCTGCAAAGTTTGGTGAAGATCTGAGTATGTAGTTTTTGACCTTATCTGGAACCTCCTATCTGAAAATTTGAAAATTCTTAAAAAATTCGTCCAAAATCTTGATGTCTCCAATCTCTTGTTTTGTACGTTTTTTCCACGTGTCTTGATATCCAATGTATCCCTGCAAAGTTTGGTGAAGATCTGAGTATGTCGTTTTTGACCTTATCTGGAACATCCTTTCTGAAAATTTGAAAATTGTTAAAAAATTCGTCCAAAATCTTGATGTCTCCAATCTCTTTTTTGTACGTTTTTTCCACGTGTCTTGACATCCAATGTATCCCTGCAAAGTTTGGTGAAGATCTGAGTATGTAGTTTTTGACCTTATCTGGAACCTCCCATCTGAAAATTTGAAAATTCTTAAAAAAATCGACCAAAATCTTGATGTCTCCAATCTTTTGTTTTGTACGTTTTTTCCACGTGTCTTGACACATAATGTATCCATGCAAAGTTTGGTGAAGATCTGAGTATGTAGTTTTTGACCTTATATGGAACCTCCTATCTGAAAATTTGAAAATTCTTAAAAAATTCGTCCAAAATCTTGATGTCTCCAATCTCTTGTTTTGTACGTTTTTTCCACCTGTCTTGACATCCAATGTATCCATGCAAAGTTTGGTGAAGATCTGAGTATGTAGTTTTTGACCTTATATTGAACCTCCCATCTGAAAATTTGAAAATTCTTAAAAAATTCGTCCAAAATCTTGATGACCCCAATCTCTTGTTTTGTACGTTTTTTCCACGTGTCTTGACATCCAAAGTATCCCTGCAAAGTTTGGTGAAGATCTGAGTATGTAGTTTTTGTCCTTATCTGGAACCTCCCATCTGAAATTTTGAAAATTCTTAAAAAATCCGTGCAAAATCTTGATGACCCCAATCTCTTGTTTTGTACGTTTTTTCCACGTGTCTTGACATCCAATGTATCCATGCAAAGTTTGGTGAAGATCTGAGTATGTCGTTTTTGACCTTATCTGGAACCTCCCATCTGAAAATTTGAAAATTCTTAAAAAATTCGTCGAAAAACTTGATGTCTCCAATCTCTTGTTTTGTACGTTTTTTCCACGTGTCTTGACATGCAAAGTATCCCTGCAACGTTTGGTGAAGATCTGAGTATGTAGTTTTTGACCTTATCTGGAACCTCCTATCTGAAAATTTGAAAATTCTTCAAAAATTCGTCGAAAATCTTGATGTCTCCAATCTCTTGTTTTGTACGTTTTTTCCACGTGTCTTGACATCCAATGTATCCCTGCAATGTTTGGTGGAGATCTGAGTATGTAGTTTTTGACCTTATCTGGGACCTCCTATCAGAAAATTTGAAAATTCTTCAAAAATTCGTCCAAAATCTTGATGTCTCCAATATCTTGTTTTGTACGTTTTTTCCACCTGTCTCGACCTCCAATGTATCCCTGCAAAGTTTGGTGAAGATCTGAGTATGTCGTTTTTGACCTTATCTGGAACATCCTTTCTGAAAATTTGAAAATTCTTAAAAAATTCGTCGAAAATCTTGATGTCTCCAATCTCTTGTTTTGTACGTTTTTTCCACGTGTCTTGACATCCAATGTATCCCTGCAAAGTTTGGTGAAGATCTGAGTATGTAGTTTTTGACCTTATATGGAACCTCCTTTCTGAAAATTTGAAAATTCTCAAAAAATTCGTCCATAATCTTGATGTCTCCAATCTCTTGTTTTGTACGTTTTTTCCACGTGTCTTGACATCCAATGTATCCCTGCAAAGTTTGGTGAAGATCTGAGTATGTAGTTTTTGACCTTATATGGAACCTCCTATCTGAAAATTTGAAAATTCTTAAAAAATTCGTCCAAAATCTTGATGTCACCAATCCTATGTTTTGTATGTTTTTTCCACGTGTCTTGACATCCAATGTATCCATGCAAAGTTTGGTGAAGATCTGAGTATGTCGTTTTTGACCTTATCTGGAACCTCCCATCTGAAAATTTGAAAATTCTTAAAAAATTCGTCGAAAATCTTGATGTCTCCGATCTCTTGTTTTGTACGTTTTTTCCACGTGTCTTGACATGCAAAGTATTCCTGCAAAGTTTGGTGAAGATCTGAGTATGTAGTTTTTGACCTCATCTGTAACCTCCTATCTGAAAATTTGAAAATTCTTAAAAAATTCGTCCAAAATTTTGATGTCTCCAATCTCTTGTTTTGTACGTTTTTTCCACGTGTCTTGACATCCAATGTATCCCTGCAATGTTTGGTGAAGATCTGAGTATGTAGTTTTTGACCTTATCTGGAACCTCCCATCTGAAAATTTGAAAATTCCTAAAAAATCCGTCCAAAATCTTGATGACCCCAATCTCTTGTTTTGTACGTTTTTTCCACGTGTCTTGACATCCAATGTATCCCTGCAAAGTTTGGTGAAGATCTGAGTATGTAGTTTTTGACCTTATCTGGAACCTCCTATCTGAAAATTTGAAAATTCTTAAAAAATTCGTCCAAAATCTTGATGTCTCCAATCTCTTGTTTTGTACGTTTTTTCCACGTGTCTTGATATCCAATGTATCCCTGCAAAGTTTGGTGAAGATCTGAGTATGTCGTTTTTGACCTTATCTGGAACATCCTTTCTGAAAATTTGAAAATTGTTAAAAAATTCGTCCAAAATCTTGATGTCTCCAATCTCTTTTTTGTACGTTTTTTCCACGTGTCTTGACATCCAATGTATCCCTGCAAAGTTTGGTGAAGATCTGAGTATGTAGTTTTTGACCTTATCTGGAACCTCCCATCTGAAAATTTGAAAATTCTTAAAAAAATCGACCAAAATCTTGATGTCTCCAATCTTTTGTTTTGTACGTTTTTTCCACGTGTCTTGACACATAATGTATCCATGCAAAGTTTGGTGAAGATCTGAGTATGTAGTTTTTGACCTTATATGGAACCTCCTATCTGAAAATTTGAAAATTCTTAAAAAATTCGTCCAAAATCTTGATGTCTCCAATCTCTTGTTTTGTACGTTTTTTCCACGTGTCTTGACATCCAATGTATCCCTGCAAAGTTTGGTGAAGATCTGAGTATGTAGTTTTTGACCTTATCTGGAACCTCCCATCTGAAAATTTGAAAATTCCTAAAAAATCCGTGCAAAATCTTGATGACCCCAATCTCTTGTTTTGTACGTTTTTTCCACGTGTCTTGACATCCAATGTATTCCTGCAATGTTTGGTGAAGATCTGAGTATGTAGTTTTTGACCTTATATGGAACCTCCTATCTGAAAATTTGAAAATTCTTAAAAAATTCGACCAAAATTTTGATGTTCCGAATCCTATGTTTTGTATGTTTTTTCCACGTGTCTTGACATCCAATGTATCCATGCAAAGTTTGGTGAAGATCTGAGTATGTAGTTTTTGACCTTATATTGAACCTCCCATCTGAAAATTTGAAAATTCTTAAAAAATTTTCCAAAATCTTGATGACCCCAATCTCTTGTTTTGTACGTTTTTTCCACGTGTCTTGACATCCAAAGTATCCCTGCAAAGTTTGGTGAAGATCTGAGTATGTAGTTTTTGATCTTATATGGAACCTCCTTTCTGAAAATTTGAGAATTCTTAAAAAATTCGTCGAAAATCTTGATGTCTCCAATCTTTTGTTTTGTACGTTTTTTCCACGTGTCTTGACATGCAAAGTATCCCTGCAACGTTTGGTGAAGATCTGAGTATGTAGTTTTTGACCTTATCTGGAACCTCCTATCTGAAAATTTGAAAATTCTTCAAAAATTCGTCGAAAATCTTGATGTCTCCAATCTCTTGTTTTGTACGTTTTTTCCACGTGTCTTGACATCCAATGTATTCCTGCAATGTTTGGTGGAGATCTGAGTATGTAGTTTTAGACCTTATCTGGAACCTCCTATCTGAAAATTTGAAAATTCTTCAAAAATTCGTCCAAAATCTTGATGTCTCCAATCTCTTGTTTTGTACGTTTTTTCCACGTGTCTCGACCTCCAATGGATCCCTGCAAAGTTTGGTGAAGATCTGAGTATGTCGTTTTTGACCTTATCTGGAACATCCTTTCTGAAAATTTGAAAATTCTTAAAAAATTCGTCGAAAATCTTGATGTCTCCAATCTCTTGTTTTGTACGTTTTTTCCACGTGTCTTGACATCCAATGTATCCCTGCAAAGTTTGGTGAAGATCTGAGTATGTAGTTTTTGACCTTATATGGAACCTCCTATCTGAAAATTTGAAAATTCTTAAAAAATTCGTCCAAAATCTTGATGTCTCCAATCTCTTGTTTTGTACGTTTTTTCCACGTGTCTCGACCTCCAATGGATCCCTGCAAAGTTTGGTGAAGATCTGAGTATGTCGTTTTTGACCTTATCTGGAACCTCCCATCTGAAAATTTGAAAATTCTTAAAAAATTCGTCGAAAATCTTGATGTCTCCGATCTCTTGTTTTGTACGTTTTTTCCACGTGTCTTGACATGCAAAGTATTCCTGCAAAGTTTGGTGAAGATCTGAGTATGTAGTTTTTGACCTCATCTGGAACCTCCTATCTGAAAATTTGAAAATTCTTAAAAAATTCGTCCAAAATCTTGATGTCTCCAATCTCTTGTTTTGTACGTTTTTTCCACGTGTCTTGACATCCAATGTATCCCTGCAATGTTTGGTGAAGATCTGAGTATGTAGTTTTTGACCTTATCTGGAACCTCCCATCTGAAAATTTGAAAATTCCTAAAAAATCCGTCCAAAATCTTGATGACCCCAATCTCTTGTTTTGTACGTTTTTTCCACGTGTCTTGACATCCAATGTATCCCTGCAAAGTTTGGTGAAGATCTGAGTATGTAGTTTTTGATCTTATCTGGAACCTCCTATCTGAAAATTTGAAAATTCTTAAAAAATTCGTCCAAAATCTTGATGTCTCCAATCTCTTGTTTTGTACGTTTTTTCCACGTGTCTTGATATCCAATGTATCCCTGCAAAGTTTGGTGAAGATCTGAGTATGTCGTTTTTGACCTTATCTGGAACATCCTTTCTGAAAATTTGAAAATTGTTAAAAAATTCGTCCAAAATCTTGATGTCTCCAATCTCTTGTTTTGTACGTTTTTTCCACGTGTCTTGACACATAATGTATCCATGCAAAGTTTGGTGAAGATCTGAGTATGTAGTTTTTGACCTTATATGGAACCTCCTATCTGAAAATTTGAAAATTCTTAAAAAATTCGACCAATATCTTGATGTCTCCAATCTCTTGTTTTGTACGTTTTTTCCACGTGTCTTGACATCCAATGTATCCCTGCAAAGTTTGGTGAAGATCTGAGTATGTAGTTTTTGACCTTATCTGGAACCTCCCATCTGAAAATTTGAAAATTCCTAAAAAATCCGTCCAAAATCTTGATGACCCCAATCTCTTGTTTTGTACGTTTTTTCCACGTGTCTTGACATTCAATGTATCCCTGCAAAGTTTGGTGAAGATCTGAGTATGTAGTTTTTGACCTTATATGGAACCTCCTTTCTGAAAATTTGAAAATTCTTAAAAAATTCGTCCAAAATCTTGATGACCCCAATCTCTTGTTTTGTACGTTTTTTCCACGTGTCTTGACATCCAATGTATCCCTGCAAAGTTTGGTGAAGATCTGAGTTTGTAGTTTTTGACCTTATATGGAACCTCCTTTCTGAAAATTTGAGAATTCTTAAAAAATTCGTCCAAAATCTTGATGTCTCCAATCTCTTGTTTTGTACGTTTTTTCCACGTGTCTTGACATCCAATGTATCCATGCAAAGTTTGGTGAAGATCTGAGTATGTCGTTTTTGACCTTATCTGGAACCTCCCATCTGAAAATTTGAAAATTCTTAAAAAATTCGTCGAAAATCTTGATGTCTCCAATCTCTTGTTTTGTACGTTTTTTCCACGTGTCTTGACATGCAAAGTATCCCTGCAACGTTTGGTGAAGATCTGAGTATGTAGTTTTTGACCTTATCTGGAACCTCCTATCTGAAAATTTGAAAATTCTTCAAAAATTCGTCGAAAATCTTGATGTCTCCAATCTCTTGTTTTGTACGTTTTTTCCACGTGTCTTGACCTCCAATGTATCCCTGCAAAGTTTGGTGAAGATCTGAGTATGTCGTTTTTGACCTTATCTGGAACATCCTTTCTGAAAATTTGAAAATTCTTAAAAAATTCGTCCAAAATTTGATGTCTCCAATCTCTTGTTTTGTACGTTTTTTCCACGTGTCTTGACATCCAATGTATCCCTGCAAAGTTTGGTGAAGATCTGAGTATGTCGTTTTTGACCTTATCTGGAACATCCTTTCTGAAAATTTGAAAATTCTTAAAAAATTCGTCCAAAATCTTGATGTCTCCAATCTCTTGTTTTGTACGTTTTTTCCACGTGTCTTGACATGCAAAGTATCCCTGCAACGTTTGGTGAAGATCTGAGTATGTAGTTTTTGACTTTATCTGGAACCTCCTATCTGAAAATTTGAAAATTCTTCAAAAATTCGTCGAAAATCTTGATGTCTCCAATCTCTTGTTTTGTACGTTTTTTCCACGTGTCTTGACATCCAATGTATCCCTGCAATGTTTGGTGGAGATCTGAGTATGTAGTTTTTGACCTTATCTGGGACCTACTATCAGAAAATTTGAAAATTCTTCAAAAATTCGTCCAAAATCTTGATGTCTCCAATCTCTTGTTTTGTACGTTTTTTCCACGTGTCTCGACCTCCAATGTATCCCTGCAAAGTTTGGTGAAGATCTGAGTATGTCGTTTTTGACCTTATCTGGAACATCCTTTCTGAAAATTTGAAAATTCTTAAAAAATTCGTCGAAAATCTTGATGTCTCCAATCTCTTGTTTTGTACGTTTTTTCCACGTGTCTTGACATCCAATGTATCCCTGCAAAGTTTGGTGAAGATCTGAGTATGTAGTTTTTGACCTTATATGGAACCTCCCATCTGAAAATTTGAAAATTCCTAAAAATCCGTCCAAAATCTTGATGACCCCAATCTCTTGTTTTGTACTTTTTTTCCACGTGTCTTGACATCCATTGTATCCCTGCAAAGTTTGGTGAAGATCTGAGTATGTAGTTTTTGATCTTATCTGGAACCTCCTATCTGAAAATTTGAAAATTCTTCAAAAATTCGTCCAAAATCTTGATGTCTCCAATCTCTTGTTTTGTACGTTTTTTCCACGTGTCTTGATATCCAATGTATCCCTGCAAAGTTTGGTGAAGATCTGAGTATGTTGTTTTTGACCTTATCTGGAACATCCTTTCTGAAAATTTGAAAATTGTTAAAAAATTCGTCCAAAATCTTGATGTCTCCTATCTCTTGTTTTGTACGTTTTTTACACGTGTCTTGACATCCAATGTATCCCTGCAAAGTTTGGTGAAGATCTGAGTATGTAGTTTTTGACCTTATCTGGAACCTCCCATCTGAAAATTTGAAAATTCTTAAAAAATTCGACCAATATCTTGATGTCTCCAATCTCTTGTTTTGTACGTTTTTTCCACGTGTCTTGACACATAATGTATCCATGCAAAGTTTGGTGAAGATCTGAGTATGTAGTTTTTGACCTTATATGGAACCTCCTATCTGAAAATTTAAAAATTCTTAAAAAATTCGTCCAAAATCTTGATGTCTCCAATCTCTTGTTTTGTACGTTTTTTCAACGTGTCTTGACATCCAATGTATCCCTGCAAAGTTTGGTGAAGATCTGAGTATGTAGTTTTTGACCTTATCTGGAACCTCCCATCTGAAAATTTGAAAATTCTTAAAAAATTCGACCAAAATCTTGATGTCTCCAATCTTTTGTTTTGTACGTTTTTTCCACGTGTCTTGACACATAATGTATCCATGCAAAGTTTGGTGAAGATCTGAGTATGTAGTTTTTGACCTTATATGGAACCTCCTATCTGAAAATTTGAAAATTCTTAAAAAATTCGTCCAAAATCTTGATGTCTCCAATCTCTTGTTTTGTACGTTTTTTCCACGTGTCTTGACATCCAATGTATTCCTGCAATGTTTGGTGAAGATCTGAGTATGTAGTTTTTGACCTTATATGGAACCTCCTATCTGAAAATTTGAAAATTCTTAAAAAATTTGACCAAAATCTTGATGTTCCGAATCCTATGTTTTGTATGTTTTTTCCACGTGTCTTGACATCCAATGTATCCATGCAAAGTTTGGTGAAGATCTGAGTATGTAGTTTTTGACCTTATATTGAACCTCCCATCTGAAAATTTGAAAATTCTTTAAAAATTCGTCCAAAATCTTGATGACCCCAATCTCTTGTTTTGTACGTTTTTTCCACGTGTCTTGACATCCAAAGTATCCCTGCAAAGTTTGGTGAAGATCTGAGTATGTAGTTTTTGACCTTATATGGAACCTCCTTTCTGAAAATTTGAGAATTCTTAAAAAATTCGTCCAAAATCTTGATGTCTCCAATCTCTTGTTTTGTACGTTTTTTCCACGTGTCTTGACATCCAATGTATCCATGCAAAGTTTGGTGAAGATCTGAGTATGTCGTTTTTGACCTTATCTGGAACCTCCCATCTGAAAATTTGAAAATTCTTAAAAAATTCGTCGAAAATCTTGATGTCTCCAATCTTTTGTTTTGTACGTTTTTTCCACGTGTCTTGACATGCAAAGTATCCCTGCAACGTTTGGTGAAGATCTGAGTATGTAGTTTTTGACCTTATCTGGAACCTCCTATCTGAAAATTTGAAAATTCTTCAAAAATTCGTCGAAAATCTTGATGTCTCCAATCTCTTGTTTTGTACGTTTTTTCCATGTGTCTTGACATCCAATGTATTCCTGCAATGTTTGGTGGAGATCTGAGTATGTAGTTTTAGACCTTATCTGGAACCTCCTATCTGAAAATTTGAAAATTCTTCAAAAATTCGTCCAAAATCTTGATGTCTCCAATCTCTTGTTTTGTACGTTTTTTCCACGTGTCTCGACCTCCAATGGATCCCTGCAAAGTTTGGTGAAGATCTGAGTATGTCGTTTTTGACCTTATCTGGAACATCCTTTCTGAAAATTTGAAAATTCTTAAAAAATCCGTCGAAAATCTTGATGTCTCCAATCTCTTGTTTTGTACGTTTTTTCCACGTGTCTTGACATCCAATGTATCCCTGCAAAGTTTGGTGAAGATCTGAGTATGTAGTTTTTGACCTTATATGGAACCTCCTATCTGAAAATTTGAAAAATCTTAAAAAATTCGTCCAAAATCTTGATGTCTCCAATCTCTTGTTTTGTACGTTTTTTCCACGTGTCTCGACCTCCAATGGATCCCTGCAAAGTTTGGTGAAGATCTGAGTATGTCGTTTTTGACCTTATCTGGAACCTCCCATCTGAAAATTTGAAAATTCTTAAAAAATTCGTCGAAAATCTTGATGTCTCCGATCTCTTGTTTTGTACGTTTTTTCCACGTGTCTTGACATGCAAAGTATTCCTGCAAAGTTTGGTGAAGTTCTGAGTATGTAGTTTTTGACCTCATCTGGAACCTCCTATCTGAAAATTTGAGAATTCTTAAAAAATCCGTCCAAAATCTTGATGACCCCAATCTCTTGTTTTGTACTTTTTTTCCACGTGTCTTGACATCCAATGTATCCCTGCAAAGTTTGGTGAAGATCTGAGTATGTAGTTTTTGACCTTATCTGGAACCTCCCATCTGAAAATTTGAAAATTCCTAAAAAATCCGTCCAAAATCTTGATGACCCCAATCTCTTGTTTTGTACGTTTTTTCCACGTGTCTTGACATCCAATGTATCCCTGCAAAGTTTGGTGAAGATCTGAGTATGTAGTTTTTGATCTTATCTGGAACCTCCTATCTGAAAATTTGAAAATTCTTAAAAAATTCGTCCAAAATCTTGATGTCTCCAATCTCTTGTTTTGTACGTTTTTTCCACGTGTCTTGATATCCAATGTATCCCTGCAAAGTTTGGTGAAGATCTGAGTATGTCGTTTTTGACCTTATCTGGAACCTCCTATCTGAAAATTTGAAAATTCTTAAAAAATTCGTCCAAAATCTTGATGTCTCCAATCTCTTGTTTTGTACGTTTTTTCCACGTGTCTTGATATCCAATGTATCCCTGCAAAGTTTGGTGAAGATCTGAGTATGTCGTTTTTGACATTATCTGGAACCTCCCATCTGAAAATTTGAAAATTCTTAAAAAATTCGTCCAAAATCTTGATGTCTCCAATCTCTTGTTTTGTACGTTTTTTCCACGTGTCTTGACACATAATGTATCCATGCAAAGTTTGGTGAAGATCTGAGTATGTAGTTTTTGACCTTATATGGAACCTCCTATCTGAAAATTTGAAAATTCTTAAAAAATTCGACCAATATCTTGATGTCTCCAATCTCTTGTTTTGTACGTTTTTTCCACGTGTCTTGACATCCAATGTATCCCTGCAAAGTTTGGTGATGATCTGAGTATGTAGTTTTTGACCTTATATGGAACCTCCTTTCTGAAAATTTGAAAATTCTTAAAAAATTCGTCCAAAATCTTGATGACCCCAATCTCTTGTTTTGTACGTTTTTTCCACGTGTCTTGACATCCAATGTATCCCTGCAAAGTTTGGTGAAGATCTGAGTTTGTAGTTTTTGACCTTATATGGAACCTCCTTTCTGAAAATTTGAGAATTCTTAAAAAATTCGTCCAAAAGCTTGATGTCTCCAATCTCTTGTTTTGTACGTTTTTTCCACGTGTCTTGACATCCAATGTATCCATGCAAAGTTTGGTGAAGATCTGAGTATGTCGTTTTTGACCTTATTTGGAACCTCCCATCTGAAAATTTGAAAATTCTTAAAAAATTCGTCGAAAATCTTGATGTCTCCAATCTCTTGTTTTGTACGTTTTTTCCACGTGTCTTGACATGCAAAGTATCCCTGCAACGTTTGGTGAAGATCTGAGTATGTAGTTTTTGACCTTATCTGGAACCTCCTATCTGAAAATTTGAAAATTCTTCAAAAATTCGTCGAAAATCTTGATGTCTCCAATCTCTTGTTTTGTACGTTTTTTCCACGTGTCTTGACCTCCAATGTATCCCTGCAAAGTTTGGTGAAGATCTGAGTATGTCGTTTTTGACCTTATCTGGAACATCCTTTCTGAAAATTTGAAAATTCTTAAAAAATTCGTCCAAAATTTGATGTCTCCAATCTCTTGTTTTGTACGTTTTTTCCACGTGTCTTGACATCCAATGTATCCCTGCAAAGTTTGGTGAAGATCTGAGTATGTCGTTTTTGACCTTATCTGGAACATCCTTTCTGAAAATTTGAAAATTCTTAAAAAATTCGTCCAAAATCTTGATGTCTCCAATCTCTTGTTTTGTACGTTTTTTCCACGTGTCTTGACATGCAAAGTATCCCTGCAACGTTTGGTGAAGATCTGAGTATGTAGTTTTTGACCTTATCTGGAACCTCCTATCTGAAAATTTGAAAATTCTTAAAAAATTCGACCAAAATCTTGATGTTCCGAATCCTATGTTTTGTATGTTTTTTCCACGTGTCTTGACATCCAATGTATCCATGCAAAGTTTGGTGAAGATCTGAGTATGTAGTTTTTGACCTTATATGGAACCTCCTATCTGAAAATTTGAAAATTCTTAAAAAATTCGTCCAAAATCTTGATGTCTCCAATCTCTTGTTTTGTACGTTTTTTCCACGTGTCTTGACATCCAATGTATCCCTGCAATGTTTGGTGGAGATCTGAGTATGTAGTTTTTGACCTTATCTGGGACCTCCTATCAGAAAATTTGAAAATTCTTCAAAAATTCGTCCAAAATCTTGATGTCTCCAATCTCTTGTTTTGTACGTTTTTTCCACGTGTCTCGACCTCCAATGTATCCCTGCAAAGTTTGGTGAAGATCTGAGTATGTCGTTTTTGACCTTATCTGGAACATCCTTTCTGAAAATTTGAAAATTCTTAAAAAATTCGTCGAAAATCTTGATGTCTCCAATCTCTTGTTTTGTACGTTTTTTCCACGTGTCTTGACATCCAATGTATCCCTGCAAATTTTGGTGAAGATCTGAGTATGTAGTTTTTGAACTTATATGGAACCTCCCATCTGAAAATTTGAAAATTCCTAAAAAATCCGTCCAAAATCTTGATGACCCCAATCTCTTGTTTTGTACTTTTTTTCCACGTGTCTTGACATCCATTGTATCCCTGCAAAGTTTGGTGAAGATCTGAGTATGTAGTTTTTGATCTTATCTGGAACCTCCTATCTGAAAATTTGAAAATTCTTAAAAAATTCGTCCAAAATCTTGATGTCTCCAATCTCTTGTTTTGTACGTTTTTTCCACGTGTCTTGATATCCAATGTATCCCTGCAAAGTTTGGTGAAGATCTGAGTATGTTGTTTTTGACCTTATCTGGAACATCCTTTCTGAAAATTTGAAAATTGTTAAAAAATTCGTCCAAAATCTTGATGTCTCCTATCTCTTGTTTTGTACGTTTTTTACACGTGTCTTGACATCCAATGTATCCCTGCAAAGTTTGGTGAAGATCTGAGTATGTAGTTTTTGACCTTATCTGGAACCTCCCATCTGAAAATTTGAAAATTCTTAAAAAATTCGACCAATATCTTGATGTCTCCAATCTCTTGTTTTGTACGTTTTTTCCACGTGTCTTGACATCCAATGTATCCCTGCAAAGTTTGGTGAAGATCTGAGTATGTAGTTTTTGATCTTATCTGGAACCTCCTATCTGAAAATTTGAAAATTCTTAAAAAATTCGTCCAAAATCTTGATGTCTCCAATCTCTTGTTTTGTACGTTTTTTCCACGTGTCTTGATATCCAATGTATCCCTGCAAAGTTTGGTGAAGATCTGAGTATGTCGTTTTTGACCTTATCTGGAACATCCTTTCTGAAAATTTGAAAATTGTTAAAAAATTCGTCCAAAATCTTGATGTCTCCAATCTCTTGTTTTGTACGTTTTTTCCACGTGTCTTGACACATAATGTATCCATGCAAAGTTTGGTGAAGATCTGAGTATGTAGTTTTTGACCTTATATGGAACCTCCTATCTGAAAATTTGAAAATTCTTAAAAAATTCGACCAATATCTTGATGTCTCCAATCTCTTGTTTTGTACGTTTTTTCCACGTGTCTTGACATCCAATGTATCCCTGCAAAGTTTGGTGAAGATCTGAGTATGTAGTTTTTGACCTTATCTGGAACCTCCCATCTGAAAATTTGAAAATTCCTAAAAAATCCGTCCAAAATCTTGATGAACCCAATCTCTTGTTTTGTACGTTTTTTCCACGTGTCTTGACATTCAATGTATCCCTGCAAAGTTTGGTGAAGATCTGAGTATGTAGTTTTTGACCTTATATGGAACCTCCTTTCTGAAAATTTGAAAATTCTTAAAAAATTCGTCCAAAATCTTGATGACCCCAATCTCTTGTTTTGTACGTTTTTTCCACGTGTCTTGACATCCAATGTATCCCTGCAAAGTTTGGTGAAGATCTGAGTTTGTAGTTTTTGACCTTATATGGAACCTCCTTTCTGAAAATTTGAGAATTCTTAAAAAATTCGTCCAAAATCTTGATGTCTCCAATCTCTTGTTTTGTACGTTTTTTCCACGTGTCTTGACATCCAATGTATCCATGCAAAGTTTGGTGAAGATCTGAGTATGTCGTTTTTGACCTTATCTGGAACCTCCCATCTGAAAATTTGAAAATTCTTAAAAAATTCGTCGAAAATCTTGATGTCTCCAATCTCTTGTTTTGTACGTTTTTTCCACGTGTCTTGACATGCAAAGTATCCCTGCAACGTTTGGTGAAGATCTGAGTATGTAGTTTTTGACCTTATCTGGAACCTCCTATCTGAAAATTTGAAAATTCTTCAAAAATTCGTCGAAAATCTTGATGTCTCCAATCGCTTGTTTTGTACGTTTTTTCCACGTGTCTTGACCTCCAATGTATCCCTGCAAAGTTTGGTGAAGATCTGAGTATGTCGTTTTTGACCTTATCTGGAACATCCTTTCTGAAAATTTGAAAATTCTTAAAAAATTCGTCCAAAATTTGATGTCTCCAATCTCTTGTTTTGTACGTTTTTTCCACGTGTCTTGACATCCAATGTATCCCTGCAAAGTTTGGTGAAGATCTGAGTATGTCGTTTTTGACCTTATCTGGAACATCCTTTCTGAAAATTTGAAAATTCTTAAAAAATTCGTCCAAAATCTTGATGTCTCCAATCTCTTGTTTTGTACGTTTTTTCCACGTGTCTTGACATGCAAAGTATCCCTGCAACGTTTGGTGAAAATCTGAGTATGTAGTTTTTGACCTTATCTGGAACCTCCTATCTGAAAATTTGAAAATTCTTCAAAAATTCGTCGAAAATCTTGATGTCTCCAATCTCTTGTTTTGTACGTTTTTTCCACGTGTCTTGACATCCAATGTATCCCTGCAATGTTTGGTGGAGATCTGAGTATGTAGTTTTTGACCTTATCTGGGACCTCCTATCAGAAAATTTGAAAATTCTTCAAAAATTCGTCCAAAATCTTGATGTCTCCAATCTCTTGTTTTGTACGTTTTTTCCACGTGTCTCGACCTCCAATGTATCCCTGCAAAGTTTGGTGAAGATCTGAGTATGTCGTTTTTGACCTTATCTGGAACATCCTTTCTGAAAATTTGAAAATTCTTAAAAAATTCGTCGAAAATCTTGATGTCTCCAATCTCTTGTTTTGTACGTTTTTTCCACGTGTCTTGACATCCAATGTATCCCTGCAAAGTTTGGTGAAGATCTGAGTATGTAGTTTTTGACCTTATATGGAACCTCCCATCTGAAAATTTGAAAATTCCTAAAAAATCCGTCCAAAATCTTGATGACCCCAATCTCTTGTTTTGTACTTTTTTTCCACGTGTCTTGACATCCATTGTATCCCTGCAAAGTTTGGTGAAGATCTGAGTATGTAGTTTTTGATCTTATCTGGAACCTCCTATCTGAAAATTTGAAAATTCTTAAAAAATTCGTCCAAAATCTTGATGTCTCCAATCTCTTGTTTTGTACGTTTTTTCCACGTGTCTTGATATCCAATGTATCCCTGCAAAGTTTGGTGAAGATCTGAGTATGTTGTTTTTGACCTTATCTGGAACATCCTTTCTGAAAATTTGAAAATTGTTAAAAAATTCGTCCAAAATCTTGATGTCTCCTATCTCTTGTTTTGTACGTTTTTTACACGTGTCTTGACATCCAATGTATCCCTGCAAAGTTTGGTGAAGATCTGAGTATGTAGTTTTTGACCTTATCTGGAACCTCCCATCTGAAAATTTGAAAATTCTTAAAAAATTCGACCAATATCTTGATGTCTCCAATCTCTTGTTTTGTACGTTTTTTCCACGTGTCTTGACACATAATGTATCCATGCAAAGTTTGGTGAAGATCTGAGTATGTAGTTTTTGACCTTATATGGAACCTCCTATCTGAAAATTTAAAAATTCTTAAAAAATTCGTCCAAAATCTTGATGTCTCCAATCTCTTGTTTTGTACGTTTTTTCCACGTGTCTTGACATCCAATGTATCCCTGCAAAGTTTGGTGAAGATCTGAGTATGTAGTTTTTGACCTTATCTGGAACCTCCCATCTGAAAATTTGAAAATTCTTAAAAAATTCGACCAAAATCTTGATGTCTCCAATCTTTTGTTTTGTACGTTTTTTCCACGTGTCTTGACACATAATGTATCCATGCAAAGTTTGGTGAAGATCTGAGTATGTAGTTTTTGACCTTATATGGAACCTCCTATCTGAAAATTTGAAAATTCTTAAAAAATTCGTCCAAAATCTTGATGTCTCCAATCTCTTGTTTTGTACGTTTTTTCCACGTGTCTTGACATCCAATGTATTCCTGCAATGTTTGGTGAAGATCTGAGTATGTAGTTTTTGACCTTATATGGAACCTCCTATCTGAAAATTTGAAAATTCTTAAAAAATTCGTCCAAAATCTTGATGTTCCGAATCCTATGTTTTGTATGTTTTTTCCACGTGTCTTGACATCCAATGTATCCATGCAAAGTTTGGTGAAGATCTGAGTATGTAGTTTTTGACCTTATATTGAACCTCCCATCTGAAAATTTGAAAATTCTTAAAAAATTCGTCCAAAATCTTGATGACCCCAATCTCTTGTTTTGTACGTTTTTTCCACGTGTCTTGACATCCAAAGTATCCCTGCAAAGTTTGGTGAAGATCTGAGTATGTAGTTTTTGACCTTATATGGAACCTCCTTTCTGAAAATTTGAGAATTCTTAAAAAATTCGTCCAAAATCTTGATGTCTCCAATCTCTTGTTTTGTACGTTTTTTCCACGTGTCTTGACATCCAATGTATCCATGCAAAGTTTGGTGAAGATCTGAGTATGTCGTTTTTGACCTTATCTGGAACCTCCCATCTGAAAATTTGAAAATTCTTAAAAAATTCGTCGAAAATCTTGATGTCTCCAATCTTTTGTTTTGTACGTTTTTTCCACGTGTCTTGACATGCAAAGTATCCCTGCAACGTTTGGTGAAGATCTGAGTATGTAGTTTTTGACCTTATCTGGAACCTCCTATCTGAAAATTTGAAAATTCTTCAAAAATTCGTCGAAAATCTTGATGTCTCCAATCTCTTGTTTTGTACGTTTTTTCCACGTGTCTTGACATCCAATGTATTCCTGCAATGTTTGGTGGAGATCTGAGTATGTAGTTTTAGACCTTATCTGGAACCTCCTATCTGAAAATTTGAAAATTCTTCAAAAATTCGTCCAAAATCTTGATGTCTCCAATCTCTTGTTTTGTACGTTTTTTCCACGTGTCTCGACCTCCAATGGATCCCTGCAAAGTTTGGTGAAGATCTGAGTATGTCGTTTTTGACCTTATCTGGAACATCCTTTCTGAAAATTTGAAAATTCTTAAAAAATCCGTCGAAAATCTTGATGTCTCCAATCTCTTGTTTTGTACGTTTTTTCCACGTGTCTTGACATCCAATGTATCCCTGCAAAGTTTGGTGAAGATCTGAGTATGTAGTTTTTGACCTTATATGGAACCTCCTATCTGAAAATTTGAAAATTCTTAAAAAATTCGTCCAAAATCTTGATGTCTCCAATCTCTTGTTTTGTACGTTTTTTCCACGTGTCTCGACCTCCAATGGATCCCTGCAAAGTTTGGTGAAGATCTGAGTATGTCGTTTTTGACCTTATCTGGAACCTCCCATCTGAAAATTTGAAAATTCTTAAAAAATTCGTCGAAAATCTTGATGTCTCCGATCTCTTGTTTTGTACGTTTTTTCCACGTGTCTTGACATGCAAAGTATTCCTGCAAAGTTTGGTGAAGTTCTGAGTATGTAGTTTTTGACCTCATCTGGAACCTCCTATCTGAAAATTTGAGAATTCTTAAAAAATCCGTCCAAAATCTTGATGACCCCAATCTCTTGTTTTGTACTTTTTTTCCACGTGTCTTGACATCCAATGTATCCCTGCAAAGTTTGGTGAAGATCTGAGTATGTAGTTTTTGACCTTATCTGGAACCTCCCATCTGAAAATTTGAAAATTCCTAAAAAATCCGTCCAAAATCTTGATGACCCCAATCTCTTGTTTTGTACGTTTTTTCCACGTGTCTTGACATCCAATGTATCCCTGCAAAGTTTGGTGAAGATCTGAGTATGTAGTTTTTGATCTTATCTGGAACCTCCTATCTGAAAATTTGAAAATTCTTAAAAAATTCGTCCAAAATCTTGATGTCTCCAATCTCTTGTTTTGTACGTTTTTTCCACGTGTCTTGATATCCAATGTATCCCTGCAAAGTTTGGTGAAGATCTGAGTATGTCGTTTTTGACCTTATCTGGAACCTATTATCTGAAAATTTGAAAATTCTTAAAAAATTCGTCCAAAATCTTGATGTCTCCAATCTCTTGTTTTGTACGTTTTTTCCACGTGTCTTGATATCCAATGTATCCCTGCAAAGTTTGGTGAAGATCTGAGTATGTCGTTTTTGACCTTATCTGGAACCTCCCATCTGAAAATTTGAAAATTCTTAAAAAAATCGTCCAAAATCTTGATGTCTCCAATCTCTTGTTTTGTACGTTTTTTCCACGTGTCTTGACACATAATGTATCCATGCAAAGTTTGGTGAAGATCTGAGTATGTAGTTTTTGACCTTATATGGAACCTCCTATCTGAAAATTTGAAAATTCTTAAAAAATTCGACCAATATCTTGATGTCTCCAATCTCTTGTTTTGTACGTTTTTTCCACGTGTCTTGACATCCAATGTATCCCTGCAAAGTTTGGTGAAGATCTGAGTATGTAGTTTTTGACCTTATCTGGAACCTCCCATCTGAAAATTTGAAAATTCCTAAAAAATCCGTCCAAAATCTTGATGACCCCAATCTCTTGTTTTGTACGTTTTTTCCACGTGTCTTGACATTCAATGTATCCCTGCAAAGTTTGGTGATGATCTGAGTATGTAGTTTTTGACCTTATATGGAACCTCCTTTCTGAAAATTTGAAAATTCTTAAAAAATTCGTCCAAAATCTTGATGACCCCAATCTCTTGTTTTGTACGTTTTTTCCACGTGTCTTGACATCCAATGTATCCCTGCAAAGTTTGGTGAAGATCTGAGTTTGTAGTTTTTGACCTTATATGGAACCTCCTTTCTGAAAATTTGAGAATTCTTAAAAAATTCGTCCAAAATCTTGATGTCTCCAATCTCTTGTTTTGTACGTTTTTTCCACGTGTCTTGACATCCAATGTATCCATGCAAAGTTTGGTGAAGATCTGAGTATGTCGTTTTTGACCTTATTTGGAACCTCCCATCTGAAAATTTGAAAATTCTTAAAAAATTCGTCGAAAATCTTGATGTCTCCAATCTCTTGTTTTGTACGTTTTTTCCACGTGTCTTGACATGCAAAGTATCCCTGCAACGTTTGGTGAAGATCTGAGTATGTAGTTTTTGACCTTATCTGGAACCTCCTATCTGAAAATTTGAAAATTCTTCAAAAATTCGTCGAAAATCTTGATGTCTCCAATCTCTTGTTTTGTACGTTTTTTCCACGTGTCTTGACCTCCATTGTATCCCTGCAAAGTTTGGTGAAGATCTGAGTAGGTAGTTTTTGACCTTATATGGAACCTCCCATCTGAAAATTTGAAAATTCTTAAAAAATTCGACCAAAATCTTGATGTTCCGAATCCTATGTTTTGTATGTTTTTTCCACGTGTCTTGACATCCAATGTATCCATGCAAAGTTTGGTGAAGATCTGAGTATGTAGTTTTTGACCTTATATTGAACCTCCCATCTGAAAATTTGAAAATTCTTAAAAAATTCGTCCAAAATCTTGATGACCCCAATCTCTTGTTTTGTACGTTTTTTCCACGTGTCTTGACATCCAAAGTATCCCTGCAAAGTTTGGTGAAGATCTGAGTATGTAGTTTTTGACCTTATATGGAACCTCCTTTCTGAAAATTTGAGAATTCTTAAAAAATTCGTCCAAAATCTTGATGTCTCCAATCTCTTGTTTTGTACGTTTTTTCCACGTGTCTTGACATCCAATGTATCCATGCAAAGTTTGGTGAAGATCTGAGTATGTCGTTTTTGACCTTATCTGGAACCTCCCATCTGAAAATTTGAAAATTCTTAAAAAATTCGTCGAAAATCTTGATGTCTCCAATCTTTTGTTTTGTACGTTTTTTCCACGTGTCTTGACATGCAAAGTATCCCTGCAACGTTTGGTGAAGATCTGAGTATGTAGTTTTTGACCTTATCTGGAACCTCCTATCTGAAAATTTGAAAATTCTTCAAAAATTCGTCGAAAATCTTGATGTCTCCAATCTCTTGTTTTGTACGTTTTTTCCACGTGTCTTGACATCCAATGTATTCCTGCAATGTTTGGTGGAGATCTGAGTATGTAGTTTTAGACCTTATCTGGAACCTCCTATCTGAAAATTTGAAAATTCTTCAAAAATTCGTCCAAAATCTTGATGTCTCCAATCTCTTGTTTTGTACGTTTTTTCCACGTGTCTCGACCTCCAATGGATCCCTGCAAAGTTTGGTGAAGATCTGAGTATGTCGTTTTTGACCTTATCTGGAACATCCTTTCTGAAAATTTGAAAATTCTTAAAAAATCCGTCGAAAATCTTGATGTCTCCAATCTCTTGTTTTGTACGTTTTTTCCACGTGTCTTGACATCCAATGTATTCCTGCAAAGTTTGGTGAAGATCTGAGTATGTAGTTTTTGACCTTATATGGAACCTCCTATCTGAAAATTTGAAAATTCTTAAAAAATTCGTCCAAAATCTTGATGTCTCCAATCTCTTGTTTTGTACGTTTTTCCACGTGTCTCGACCTCCAATGGATCCCTGCAAAGTTTGGTGAAGATCTGAGTATGTCGTTTTTGACCTTATCTGGAACCTCCCATCTGAAAATTTGAAAATTCTTAAAAAATTCGTCGAAAATCTTGATGTCTCCGATCTCTTGTTTTGTACGTTTTTTCCACGTGTCTTGACATGCAAAGTATTCCTGCAAAGTTTGGTGAAGTTCTGAGTATGTAGTTTTTGACCTCATCTGGAACCTCCTATCTGAAAATTTGAGAATTCTTAAAAAATCCGTCCAAAATCTTGATGACCCCAATCTCTTGTTTTGTACTTTTTTTCCACGTGTCTTGACATCCAATGTATCCCTGCAAAGTTTGGTGAAGATCTGAGTATGTAGTTTTTGACCTTATCTGGAACCTCCCATCTGAAAATTTGAAAATTCCTAAAAAATCCGTCCAAAATCTTGATGACCCCAATCTCTTGTTTTGTACGTTTTTTCCACGTGTCTTGACATCCAATGTATCCCTGCAAAGTTTGGTGAAGATCTGAGTATGTAGTTTTTGATCTTATCTGGAACCTCCTATCTGAAAATTTGAAAATTCTTAAAAAATTCGTCCAAAATCTTGATGTCTCCAATCTCTTGTTTTGTACGTTTTTTCCACGTGTCTTGATATCCAATGTATCCCTGCAAAGTTTGGTGAAGATATGAGTATGTCGTTTTTGACCTTATCTGGAACCTCCTATCTGAAAATTTGAAAATTCTTAAAAAATTCGTCCAAAATCTTGATGTCTCCGATCTCTTGTTTTGTACGTTTTTTCCACGTGTCTTGATATCCAATGTATCCCTGCAAAGTTTGGTGAAGATCTGAGTATGTCGTTTTTGACCTTATCTGGAACCTCCCATCTGAAAATTTGAAAATTCTTAAAAAATTCGTCCAAAATCTTGATGTCTCCAATCTCTTGTTTTGTACGTTTTTTCCACGTGTCTTGACACATAATGTATCCATGCAAAGTTTGGTGAAGATCTGAGTATGTAGTTTTTGACCTTATATGGAACCTCCTATCTGAAAATTTGAAAATTCTTAAAAAATTCGACCAATATCTTGATGTCTCCAATCTCTTGTTTTGTACGTTTTTTCCACGTGTCTTGACATCCAATGTATCCCTGCAAAGTTTGGTGAAGATCTGAGTATGTAGTTTTTGACCTTATCTGGAACCTCCCATCTGAAAATTTGAAAATTCCTAAAAAATCCGTCCAAAATCTTGATGACCCCAATCTCTTGTTTTGTACGTTTTTTCCACGTGTCTTGACATTCAATGTATCCCTGCAAAGTTTGGTGATGATCTGAGTATGTAGTTTTTGACCTTATATGGAACCTCCTTTCTGAAAATTTGAAAATTCTTAAAAAATTCGTCCAAAATCTTGATGACCCCAATCTCTTGTTTTGTACGTTTTTTCCACGTTTCTTGACATCCAATGTATCCCTGCAAAGTTTGGTGAAGATCTGAGTTTGTAGTTTTTGACCTTATATGGAACCTCCTTTCTGAAAATTTGAGAATTCTTAAAAAATTCGTCCAAAATCTTGATGTCTCCAATCTCTTGTTTTGTACGTTTTTTCCACGTGTCTTGACATCCAATGTATCCATGCAAAGTTTGGTGAAGATCTGAGTATGTCGTTTTTGACCTTATTTGGAACCTCCCATCTGAAAATTTGAAAATTCTTAAAAAATTCGTCGAAAATCTTGATGTCTCCAATCTCTTGTTTTGTACGTTTTTTCCACGTGTCTTGACATGCAAAGTATCCCTGCAACGTTTGGTGAAGATCTGAGTATGTAGTTTTTGACCTTATCTGGAACCTCCTATCTGAAAATTTGAAAATTCTTCAAAAATTCGTCGAAAATCTTGATGTCTCCAATCTCTTGTTTTGTACGTTTTTTCCACGTGTCTTGACCTCCAATGTATCCCTGCAAAGTTTGGTGAAGATCTGAGTATGTCGTTTTTGACCTTATCTGGAACATCCTTTCTGAAAATTTGAAAATTCTTAAAAAATTCGTCCAAAATTTGATGTCTCCAATCTCTTGTTTTGTACGTTTTTTCCACGTGTCTTGACATCCAATGTATCCCTGCAAAGTTTGGTGAAGATCTGAGTATGTCGTTTTTGACCTTATCTGGAACATCCTTTCTGAAAATTTGAAAATTCTTAAAAAATTCGTCCAAAATCTTGATGTCTCCAATCTCTTGTTTTGTACGTTTTTTCCACGTGTCTTGACATGCAAAGTATCCCTGCAACGTTTGGTGAAGATCTGAGTATGTAGTTTTTGACCTTATCTGGAACCTCCTATCTGAAAATTTGAAAATTCTTAAAAAATTCGACCAAAATCTTGATGTTCCGAATCCTATGTTTTGTATGTTTTTTCCACGTGTCTTGACATCCAATGTATCCATGCAAAGTTTGGTGAAGATCTGAGTATGTAGTTTTTGACCTTATATGGAACCTCCTATCTGAAAATTTGAAAATTCTTAAAAAATTCGTCCAAAATCTTGATGTCTCCAATCTCTTGTTTTGTACGTTTTTTCCACGTGTCTTGACATCCAATGTATCCCTGCAATGTTTGGTGGAGATCTGAGTATGTAGTTTTTGACCTTATCTGGGACCTCCTATCAGAAAATTTGAAAATTCTTCAAAAATTCGTCCAAAATCTTGATGTCTCCAATCTCTTGTTTTGTACGTTTTTTCCACGTGTCTCGACCTCCAATGTATCCCTGCAAAGTTTGGTGAAGATCTGAGTATGTCGTTTTTGACCTTATCTGGAACCTCCCATCTGAAAATTTGAAAATTCTTAAAAAATTCGTCGAAAATCTTGATGTCTCCAATCTTTTGTTTTGTACGTTTTTTCCACGTGTCTTGACATGCAAAGTATCCCTGCAACGTTTGGTGAAGATCTGAGTATGTAGTTTTTGACCTTATCTGGAACCTCCTATCTGAAAATTTGAAAATTCTTCAAAAATTCGTCGAAAATCTTGATGTCTCCAATCTCTTGTTTTGTACGTTTTTTCCACGTGTCTTGACATCCAATGTATTCCTGCAATGTTTGGTGGAGATCTGAGTATGTAGTTTTAGACCTTATCTGGAACCTCCTATCTGAAAATTTGAAAATTCTTCAAAAATTCGTCCAAAATCTTGATGTCTCCAATCTCTTGTTTTGTACGTTTTTTCCACGTGTCTCGACCTCCAATGGATCCCTGCAAAGTTTGGTGAAGATCTGAGTATGTCGTTTTTGACCTTATCTGGAACATCCTTTCTGAAAATTTGAAAATTCTTAAAAAATCCGTCGAAAATCTTGATGTCTCCAATCTCTTGTTTTGTACGTTTTTTCCACGTGTCTTGACATCCAATGTATTCCTGCAAAGTTTGGTGAAGATCTGAGTATGTAGTTTTTGACCTTATATGGAACCTCCTATCTGAAAATTTGAAAATTCTTAAAAAATTCGTCCAAAATCTTGATGTCTCCAATCTCTTGTTTTGTACGTTTTTTCCACGTGTCTCGACCTCCAATGGATCCCTGCAAAGTTTGGTGAAGATCTGAGTATGTCGTTTTTGACCTTATCTGGAACCTCCCATCTGAAAATTTGAAAATTCTTAAAAAATTCGTCGAAAATCTTGATGTCTCCGATCTCTTGTTTTGTACGTTTTTTCCACGTGTCTTGACATGCAAAGTATTCCTGCAAAGTTTGGTGAAGTTCTGAGTATGTAGTTTTTGACCTCATCTGGAACCTCCTATCTGAAAATTTGAGAATTCTTAAAAAATCCGTCCAAAACCTTGATGACCCCAATCTCTTGTTTTGTACTTTTTTCCCACGTGTCTTGACATCCAATGTATCCCTGCAAAGTTTGGTGAAGATCTGAGTATGTAGTTTTTGACCTTATCTGGAACCTCCCATCTGAAAATTTGAAAATTCCTAAAAAATCCGTCCAAAATCTTGATGACCCCAATCTCTTGTTTTGTACGTTTTTTCCACGTGTCTTGACATCCAATGTATCCCTGCAAAGTTTGGTGAAGATCTGAGTATGTAGTTTTTGATCTTATCTGGAACCTCCTATCTGAAAATTTGAAAATTCTTAAAAAATTCGTCCAAAATCTTGATGTCTCCAATCTCTTGTTTTGTGCGTTTTTTCCACGTGTCTTGATATCCAATGTATCCCTGCAAAGTTTGGTGAAGATCTGAGTATGTCGTTTTTGACCTTATCTGGAACCTCCCATCTGAAAATTTGAAAATTCTTAAAAAATTCGTCCAAAATCTTGATGTCTCCAATCTCTTGTTTTGTACGTTTTTTCCACGTGTCTTGACACATAATGTATCCATGCAAAGTTTGGTGAAGATCTGAGTATGTAGTTTTTGACCTTATATGGAACCTCCTATCTGAAAATTTGAAAATTCTTAAAAAATTCGACCAATATCTTGATGTCTCCAATCTCTTGTTTTGTACGTTTTTTCCACGTGTCTTGACATCCAATGTATCCCTGCAAAGTTTGGTGAAGATCTGAGTATGTAGTTTTTGACCTTATCTGGAACCTCCCATCTGAAAATTTGAAAATTCCTAAAAAATCCGTCCAAAATCTTGATGACCCCAATCTCTTGTTTTGTACGTTTTTTCCACGTGTCTTGACATTCAATGTATCCCTGCAAAGTTTGGTGATGATCTGAGTATGTAGTTTTTGACCTTATATGGAACCTCCTTTCTGAAAATTTGAAAATTCTTAAAAAATTCGTCCAAAATCTTGATGACCCCAATCTCTTGTTTTGTACGTTTTTTCCACGTGTCTTGACATCCAATGTATCCCTGCAAAGTTTGGTGAAGATCTGAGTTTGTAGTTTTTGACCTTATATGGAACCTCCTTTCTGAAAATTTGAGAATTCTTAAAAAATTCGTCCAAAATCTTGATGTCTCCAATCTCTTGTTTTGTACGTTTTTTCCACGTGTCTTGACATCCAATGTATCCATGCAAAGTTTGGTGAAGATCTGAGTATGTCGTTTTTGACCTTATTTGGAACCTCCCATCTGAAAATTTGAAAATTCTTAAAAAATTCGTCGAAAATCTTGATGTCTCCAATCTCTTGTTTTGTACGTTTTTTCCACGTGTCTTGACATGCAAAGTATCCCTGCAACGTTTGGTGAAGATCTGAGTATGTAGTTTTTGACCTTATCTGGAACCTCCTATCTGAAAATTTGAAAATTCTTCAAAAATTCGTCGAAAATCTTGATGTCTCCAATCTCTTGTTTTGTACGTTTTTTCCACGTGTCTTGACCTCCAATGTATCCCTGCAAAGTTTGGTGAAGATCTGAGTATGTCGTTTTTGACCTTATCTGGAACATCCTTTCTGAAAATTTGAAAATTCTTAAAAAATTCGTCCAAAATTTGATGTCTCCAATCTCTTGTTTTGTACGTTTTTTCCACGTGTCTTGACATCCAATGTATCCCTGCAAAGTTTGGTGAAGATCTGAGTATGTCGTTTTTGACCTTATCTGGAACATCCTTTCTGAAAATTTGAAAATTCTTAAAAAATTCGTCCAAAATCTTGATGTCTCCAATCTCTTGTTTTGTACGTTTTTTCCACGTGTCTTGACATGCAAAGTATCCCTGCAACGTTTGGTGAAGATCTGAGTATGTAGTTTTTGACCTTATCTGGAACCTCCTATCTGAAAATTTGAAAATTCTTAAAAAATTCGACCAAAATCTTGATGTTCCGAATCCTATGTTTTGTATGTTTTTTCCACGTGTCTTGACATCCAATGTATCCATGCAAAGTTTGGTGAAGATCTGAGTATGTAGTTTTTGACCTTATATGGAACCTCCTATCTGAAAATTTGAAAATTCTTAAAAAATTCGTCCAAAATCTTGATGTCTCCAATCTCTTGTTTTGTACGTTTTTTCCACGTGTCTTGACATCCAATGTATCCCTGCAATGTTTGGTGGAGATCTGAGTATGTAGTTTTTGACCTTATCTGGGACCTCCTATCAGAAAATTTGAAAATTCTTCAAAAATTCGTCCAAAATCTTGATGTCTCCAATCTCTTGTTTTGTACGTTTTTTCCACGTGTCTCGACCTCCAATGTATCCCTGCAAAGTTTGGTGAAGATCTGAGTATGTCGTTTTTGACCTTATCTGGAACATCCTTTCTGAAAATTTGAAAATTCTTAAAAAATTCGTCGAAAATCTTGATGTCTCCAATCTCTTGTTTTGTACGTTTTTTCCACGTGTCTTGACATCCAATGTATCCCTGCAAAGTTTGGTGAAGATCTGAGTTTGTAGTTTTTGACCTTATATGGAACCTCCTTTCTGAAAATTTGAGAATTCTTAAAAAATTCGTCCAAAATCTTGATGTCTCCAATCTCTTGTTTTGTACGTTTTTTCCACGTGTCTTGACATCCAATGTATCCATGCAAAGTTTGGTGAAGATCTGAGTATGTCGTTTTTGACCTTATTTGGAACCTCCCATCTGAAAATTTGAAAATTCTTAAAAAATTCGTCGAAAATCTTGATGTCTCCAATCTCTTGTTTTGTACGTTTTTTCCACGTGTCTTGACATGCAAAGTATCCCTGCAACGTTTGGTGAAGATCTGAGTATGTAGTTTTTGACCTTATCTGGAACCTCCTATCTGAAAATTTGAAAATTCTTCAAAAATTCGTCGAAAATCTTGATGTCTCCAATCTCTTGTTTTGTACGTTTTTTCCACGTGTCTTGACCTCCAATGTATCCCTGCAAAGTTTGGTGAAGATCTGAGTAGGTAGTTTTTGACCTTATATGGAACCTCCCATCTGAAAATTTGAAAATTCTTAAAAAATTCGACCAAAATCTTGATGTTCCGAATCCTATGTTTTGTATGTTTTTTCCACGTGTCTTGACATCCAATGTATCCATGCAAAGTTTGGTGAAGATCTGAGTATGTAGTTTTTGACCTTATATTGAACCTCCCATCTGAAAATTTGAAAATTCTTAAAAAATTCGTCCAAAATCTTGATGACCCCAATCTCTTGTTTTGTACGTTTTTTCCACGTGTCTTGACATCCAAAGTATCCCTGCAAAGTTTGGTGAAGATCTGAGTATGTAGTTTTTGACCTTATATGGAACCTCCTTTCTGAAAATTTGAGAATTCTTAAAAAATTCGTCCAAAATCTTGATGTCTCCAATCTCTTGTTTTGTACGTTTTTTCCACGTGTCTTGACATCCAATGTATCCATGCAAAGTTTGGTGAAGATCTGAGTATGTCGTTTTTGACCTTATCTGGAACCTCCCATCTGAAAATTTGAAAATTCTTAAAAAATTCGTCGAAAATCTTGATGTCTCCAATCTTTTGTTTTGTACGTTTTTTCCACGTGTCTTGACATGCAAAGTATCCCTGCAACGTTTGGTGAAGATCTGAGTATGTAGTTTTTGACCTTATCTGGAACCTCCTATCTGAAAATTTGAAAATTCTTCAAAAATTCGTCGAAAATCTTGATGTCTCCAATCTCTTGTTTTGTACGTTTTTTCCACGTGTCTTGACATCCAATGTATTCCTGCAATGTTTGGTGGAGATCTGAGTATGTAGTTTTAGACCTTATCTGGAACCTCCTATCTGAAAATTTGAAAATTCTTCAAAAATTCGTCCAAAATCTTGATGTCTCCAATCTCTTGTTTTGTACGTTTTTTCCACGTGTCTTCACATCCAATGTATCCATGCAAAGTTTGGTGAAGATCTGAGTATGTCGTTTTTGACCTTATTTGGAACCTCCCATCTGAAAATTTGAAAATTCTTAAAAAATTCGTCGAAAATCTTGATGTCTCCAATCTCTTGTTTTGTACGTTTTTTCCACGTGTCTTGACATGCAAAGTATCCCTGCAACGTTTGGTGAAGATCTGAGTATGTAGTTTTTGACCTTATCTGGAACCTCCTATCTGAAAATTTGAAAATTCTTCAAAAATTCGTCGAAAATCTTGATGTCTCCAATCTCTTGTTTTGTACGTTTTTTCCACGTGTCTTGACCTCCAATGTATCCCTGCAAAGTTTGGTGAAGATCTGAGTAGGTAGTTTTTGACCTTATATGGAACCTCCCATCTGAAAATTTGAAAATTCTTAAAAAATTCGACCAAAATCTTGATGTTCCGAATCCTATGTTTTGTATGTTTTTTCCACGTGTCTTGACATCCAATGTATCCATGCAAAGTTTGGTGAAGATCTGAGTATGTAGTTTTTGACCTTATATTGAACCTCCCATCTGAAAATTTGAAAATTCTTAAAAAATTCGTCCAAAATCTTGATGACCCCAATCTCTTGTTTTGTACGTTTTTTCCACGTGTCTTGACATCCAAAGTATCCCTGCAAAGTTTGGTGAAGATCTGAGTATGTAGTTTTTGACCTTATATGGAACCTCCTTTCTGAAAATTTGAGAATTCTTAAAAAATTCGTCCAAAATCTTGATGTCTCCAATCTCTTGTTTTGTACGTTTTTTCCACGTGTCTTGACATCCAATGTATCCATGCAAAGTTTGGTGAAGATCTGAGTATGTCGTTTTTGACCTTATCTGGAACCTCCCATCTGAAAATTTGAAAATTCTTAAAAAATTCGTCGAAAATCTTGATGTCTCCAATCTTTTGTTTTGTACGTTTTTTCCACGTGTCTTGACATGCAAAGTATCCCTGCAACGTTTGGTGAAGATCTGAGTATGTAGTTTTTGACCTTATCTGGAACCTCCTATCTGAAAATTTGAAAATTCTTCAAAAATTCGTCGAAAATCTTGATGTCTCCAATCTCTTGTTTTGTACGTTTTTTCCACGTGTCTTGACATCCAATGTATTCCTGCAATGTTTGGTGGAGATCTGAGTATGTAGTTTTAGACCTTATCTGGAACCTCCTATCTGAAAATTTGAAAATTCTTCAAAAATTCGTCCAAAATCTTGATGTCTCCAATCTCTTGTTTTGTACGTTTTTTCCACGTGTCTCGACCTCCAATGGATCCCTGCAAAGTTTGGTGAAGATCTGAGTATGTCGTTTTTGACCTTATCTGGAACATCCTTTCTGAAAATTTGAAAATTCTTAAAAAATCCGTCGAAAATCTTGATGTCTCCAATCTCTTGTTTTGTACGTTTTTTCCACGTGTCTTGACATCCAATGTATCCCTGCAAAGTTTGGTGAAGATCTGAGTATGTAGTTTTTGACCTTATATGGAACCTCCTATCTGAAAATTTGAAAATTCTTAAAAAATTCGTCCAAAATCTTGATGTCTCCAATCTCTTGTTTTGTACGTTTTTTCCACGTGTCTCGACCTCCAATGGATCCCTGCAAAGTTTGGTGAAGATCTGAGTATGTCGTTTTTGACCTTATCTGGAACCTCCCATCTGAAAATTTGAAAATTCTTAAAAAATTCGTCGAAAATCTTGATGTCTCCGATCTCTTGTTTTGTACGTTTTTTCCACGTGTCTTGACATGCAAAGTATTCCTGCAAAGTTTGGTGAAGTTCTGAGTATGTAGTTTTTGACCTCATCTGGAACCTCCTATCTGAAAATTTGAGAATTCTTAAAAAATCCGTCCAAAATCTTGATGACCCCAATCTCTTGTTTTGTACTTTTTTTCCACGTGTCTTGACATCCAATGTATCCCTGCAAAGTTTGGTGAAGATCTGAGTATGTAGTTTTTGACCTTATCTGGAACCTCCCATCTGAAAATTTGAAAATTCCTAAAAAATCCGTCCAAAATCTTGATGACCCCAATCTCTTGTTTTGTACGTTTTTTCCACGTGTCTTGACATCCAATGTATCCCTGCAAAGTTTGGTGAAGATCTGAGTATGTAGTTTTTGATCTTATCTGGAACCTCCTATCTGAAAATTTGAAAATTCTTAAAAAATTCGTCCAAAATCTTGATGTCTCCAATCTCTTGTTTTGTACGTTTTTTCCACGTGTCTTGATATCCAATGTATCCCTGCAAAGTTTGGTGAAGATCTGAGTATGTCGTTTTTGACCTTATCTGGAACCTCCTATCTGAAAATTTGAAAATTCTTAAAAAATTCGTCCAAAATCTTGATGTCTCCGATCTCTTGTTTTGTACGTTTTTTCCACGTGTCTTGATATCCAATGTATCCCTGCAAAGTTTGGTGAAGATCTGAGTATGTCGTTTTTGACCTTATCTGGAACCTCCTATCTGAAAATTTGAAAATTCTTAAAAAATTCGTCCAAAATCTTGATGTCTCCAATCTCTTGTTTTGTACGTTTTTTCCACGTGTCTTGACACATAATGTATCCATGCAAAGTTTGGTGAAGATCTGAGTATGTAGTTTTTGACCTTATATGGAACCTCCTATCTGAAAATTTGAAAATTCTTAAAAAATTCGACCAATATCTTGATGTCTCCAATCTCTTGTTTTGTACGTTTTTTCCACGTGTCTTGACATCCAATGTATCCCTGCAAAGTTTGGTGAAGATCTGAGTATGTAGTTTTTGACCTTATCTGGAACCTCCCATCTGAAAATTTGAAAATTCCTAAAAAATCCGTCCAAAATCTTGATGACCCCAATCTCTTGTTTTGTACGTTTTTTCCACGTGTCTTGACATTCAATGTATCCCTGCAAAGTTTGGTGATGATCTGAGTATGTAGTTTTTGACCTTATATGGAACCTCCTTTCTGAAAATTTGAAAATTCTTAAAAAATTCGTCCAAAATCTTGATGACCCCAATCTCTTGTTTTGTACGTTTTTTCCACGTGTCTTGACATCCAATGTATCCCTGCAAAGTTTGGTGAAGATCTGAGTTTGTAGTTTTTGACCTTATATGGAACCTCCTTTCTGAAAATTTGAGAATTCTTAAAAAATTCGTCCAAAATCTTGATGTCTCCAATCTCTTGTTTTGTACGTTTTTTCCACGTGTCTTGACATGCAAAGTATCCCTGCAACGTTTGGTGAAGATCTGAGTATGTAGTTTTTGACCTTATCTGGAACCTCCTATCTGAAAATTTGAAAATTCTTCAAAAATTCGTCGAAAATCTTGATGTCTCCAATCTCTTGTTTTGTACGTTTTTTCCACGTGTCTTGACCTCCAATGTATCCCTGCAAAGTTTGGTGAAGATCTGAGTATGTCGTTTTTGACCTTATCTGGAACATCCTTTCTGAAAATTTGAAAATTCTTAAAAAATTCGTCCAAAATTTGATGTCTCCAATCTCTTGTTTTGTACGTTTTTTCCACGTGTCTTGACATCCAATGTATCCCTGCAAAGTTTGGTGAAGATCTGAGTATGTCGTTTTTGACCTTATCTGGAACATCCTTTCTGAAAATTTGAAAATTCTTAAAAAATTCGTCCAAAATCTTGATGTCTCCAATCTCTTGTTTTGTACGTTTTTTCCACGTGTCTTGACATGCAAAGTATCCCTGCAACGTTTGGTGAAGATCTGAGTATGTAGTTTTTGACCTTATCTGGAACCTCCTATCTGAAAATTTGAAAATTCTTAAAAAATTCGACCAAAATCTTGATGTTCCGAATCCTATGTTTTGTATGTTTTTTCCACGTGTCTTGACATCCAATGTATCCATGCAAAGTTTGGTGAAGATCTGAGTATGTAGTTTTTGACCTTATATGGAACCTCCTATCTGAAAATTTGAAAATTCTTAAAAAATTCGTCCAAAATCTTGATGTCTCCAATCTCTTGTTTTGTACGTTTTTTCCACGTGTCTTGACATCCAATGTATCCCTGCAATGTTTGGTGGAGATCTGAGTATGTAGTTTTTGACCTTATCTGGGACCTCCTATCAGAAAATTTGAAAATTCTTCAAAAATTCGTCCAAAATCTTGATGTCTCCAATCTCTTGTTTTGTACGTTTTTTCCACGTGTCTCGACCTCCAATGTATCCCTGCAAAGTTTGGTGAAGATCTGAGTATGTCGTTTTTGACCTTATCTGGAACCTCCCATCTGAAAATTTGAAAATTCTTAAAAAATTCGTCGAAAATCTTGATGTCTCCAATCTTTTGTTTTGTACGTTTTTTCCACGTGTCTTGACATGCAAAGTATCCCTGCAACGTTTGGTGAAGATCTGAGTATGTAGTTTTTGACCTTATCTGGAACCTCCTATCTGAAAATTTGAAAATTCTTAAAAAATTCGTCCAAAATCTTGATGTCTCCAATCTCTTGTTTTGTACGTTTTTTCCACGTGTCTTGACATCCAATGTATTCCTGCAATGTTTGGTGGAGATCTGAGTATGTAGTTTTAGACCTTATCTGGAACCTCCTATCTGAAAATTTGAAAATTCTTCAAAAATTCGTCCAAAATCTTGATGTCTCCAATCTCTTGTTTTGTACGTTTTTTCCACGTGTCTCGACCTCCAATGGATCCCTGCAAAGTTTGGTGAAGATCTGAGTATGTCGTTTTTGACCTTATCTGGAACATCCTTTCTGAAAATTTGAAAATTCTTAAAAAATCCGTCGAAAATCTTGATGTCTCCAATCTCTTGTTTTGTACGTTTTTTCCACGTGTCTTGACATCCAATGTATTCCTGCAAAGTTTGGTGAAGATCTGAGTATGTAGTTTTTGACCTTATATGGAACCTCCTATCTGAAAATTTGAAAATTCTTAAAAAATTCGTCCAAAATCTTGATGTCTCCAATCTCTTGTTTTGTACGTTTTTTCCACGTGTCTCGACCTCCAATGGATCCCTGCAAAGTTTGGTGAAGATCTGAGTATGTCGTTTTTGACCTTATCTGGAACCTCCCATCTGAAAATTTGAAAATTCTTAAAAAATTCGTCGAAAATCTTGATGTCTCCGATCTCTTGTTTTGTACGTTTTTTCCACGTGTCTTGACATGCAAAGTATTCCTGCAAAGTTTGGTGAAGTTCTGAGTATGTAGTTTTTGACCTCATCTGGAACCTCCTATCTGAAAATTTGAGAATTCTTAAAAAATCCGTCCAAAATCTTGATGACCCCAATCTCTTGTTTTGTACTTTTTTCCCACGTGTCTTGACATCCAATGTATCCCTGCAAAGTTTGGTGAAGATCTGAGTATGTAGTTTTTGACCTTATCTGGAACCTCCCATCTGAAAATTTGAAAATTCCTAAAAAATCCGTCCAAAATCTTGATGACCCCAATCTCTTGTTTTGTACGTTTTTTCCACGTGTCTTGACATCCAATGTATCCCTGCAAAGTTTGGTGAAGATCTGAGTATGTAGTTTTTGATCTTATCTGGAACCTCCTATCTGAAAATTTGAAAATTCTTAAAAAATTCGTCCAAAATCTTGATGTCTCCAATCTCTTGTTTTGTACGTTTTTTCCACGTGTCTTGATATCCAATGTATCCCTGCAAAGTTTGGTGAAGATCTGAGTATGTCGTTTTTGACCTTATCTGGAACCTCCTATCTAATAATTTGAAAATTCTTAAAAAATTCGTCCAAAATCTTGATGTCTCCAATCTCTTGTTTTGTACGTTTTTTCCACGTGTCTTGATATCCAATGTATCCCTGCTAAGTTTGGTGAAGATCTGAGTATGTCGTTTTTGACCTTATCTGGAACCTCCCATCTGAAAATTTGAAAATTCTTAAAAAATTCGTCCAAAATCTTGATGTCTCCAATCTCTTGTTTTGTACGTTTTTTCCACGTGTCTTGACACATAATGTATCCATGCAAAGTTTGGTGAAGATCTGAGTATGTAGTTTTTGACCTTATATGGAACCTCCTATCTGAAAATTTGAAAATTCTTAAAAAATTCGACCAATATCTTGATGTCTCCAATCTCTTGTTTTGTACGTTTTTTCCACGTGTCTTGACATCCAATGTATCCCTGCAAAGTTTGGTGAAGATCTGAGTATGTAGTTTTTGACCTTATCTGGAACCTCCCATCTGAAAATTTGAAAATTCCTAAAAAATCCGTCCAAAATCTTGATGACCCCAATCTCTTGTTTTGTACGTTTTTTCCACGTGTCTTGACATTCAATGTATCCCTGCAAAGTTTGGTGATGATCTGAGTATGTAGTTTTTGACCTTATATGGAACCTCCTTTCTGAAAATTTGAAAATTCTTAAAAAATTCGTCCAAAATCTTGATGACCCCAATCTCTTGTTTTGTACGTTTTTTCCACGTGTCTTGACATCCAATGTATCCCTGCAAAGTTTGGTGAAGATCTGAGTTTGTAGTTTTTGACCTTATATGGAACCTCCTTTCTGAAAATTTGAGAATTCTTAAAAAATTCGTCCAAAATCTTGATGTCTCCAATCTCTTGTTTTGTACGTTTTTTCCACGTGTCTTGACATCCAATGTATCCATGCAAAGTTTGGTGAAGATCTGAGTATGTCGTTTTTGACCTTATTTGGAACCTCCCATCTGAAAATTTGAAAATTCTTAAAAAATTCGTCGAAAATCTTGATGTCTCCAATCTCTTGTTTTGTACGTTTTTTCCACGTGTCTTGACATGCAAAGTATCCCTGCAACGTTTGGTGAAGATCTGAGTATGTAGTTTTTGACCTTATCTGGAACCTCCTATCTGAAAATTTGAAAATTCTTCAAAAATTCGTCGAAAATCTTGATGTCTCCAATCTCTTGTTTTGTACGTTTTTTCCACGTGTCTTGACCTCCAATGTATCCCTGCAAAGTTTGGTGAAGATCTGAGTATGTCGTTTTTGACCTTATCTGGAACATCCTTTCTGAAAATTTGAAAATTCTTAAAAAATTCGTCCAAAATTTGATGTCTCCAATCTCTTGTTTTGTACGTTTTTTCCACGTGTCTTGACATCCAATGTATCCCTGCAAAGTTTGGTGAAGATCTGAGTATGTCGTTTTTGACCTTATCTGGAACATCCTTTCTGAAAATTTGAAAATTCTTAAAAAATTCGTCCAAAATCTTGATGTCTCCAATCTCTTGTTTTGTACGTTTTTTCCACGTGTCTTGACATGCAAAGTATCCCTGCAACGTTTGGTGAAGATCTGAGTATGTAGTTTTTGACCTTATCTGGAACCTCCTATCTGAAAATTTGAAAATTCTTAAAAAATTCGACCAAAATCTTGATGTTCCGAATCCTATGTTTTGTATGTTTTTTCCACGTGTCTTGACATCCAATGTATCCATGCAAAGTTTGGTGAAGATCTGAGTATGTAGTTTTTGACCTTATATGGAACCTCCTATCTGAAAATTTGAAAATTCTTAAAAAATTCGTCCAAAATCTTGATGTCTCCAATCTCTTGTTTTGTACGTTTTTTCCACGTGTCTTGACATCCAATGTATCCCTGCAATGTTTGGTGGAGATCTGAGTATGTAGTTTTTGACCTTATCTGGGACCTCCTATCAGAAAATTTGAAAATTCTTCAAAAATTCGTCCAAAATCTTGATGTCTCCAATCTCTTGTTTTGTACGTTTTTTCCACGTGTCTCGACCTCCAATGTATCCCTGCAAAGTTTGGTGAAGATCTGAGTATGTCGTTTTTGACCTTATCTGGAACATCCTTTCTGAAAATTTGAAAATTCTTAAAAAATTCGTCGAAAATCTTGATGTCTCCAATCTCTTGTTTTGTACGTTTTTTCCACGTGTCTTGACATCCAATGTATCCCTGCAAAGTTTGGTGAAGATCTGAGTATGTAGTTTTTGACCTTATATGGAACCTCCCATCTGAAAATTTGAAAATTCCTAAAAAATCCGTCCAAAATCTTGATGACCCCAATCTCTTGTTTTGTACTTTTTTTCCACGTGTCTTGACATCCAATGTATCCCTGCAAAGTTTGGTGAAGATCTGAGTATGTAGTTTTTGATCTTATCTGGAACCTCCTATCTGAAAATTTGAAAATTCTTAAAAAATTCGTCCAAAATCTTGATGTCTCCAATCTCTTGTTTTGTACGTTTTTTCCACGTGTCTTGATATCCAATGTATCCCTGCAAAGTTTGGTGAAGATCTGAGTATGTTGTTTTTGACCTTATCTGGAACATCCTTTCTGAAAATTTGAAAATTGTTAAAAAATTCGTCCAAAATCTTGATGTCTCCTATCTCTTGTTTTGTACGTTTTTTCCACGTGTCTTGACATCCAATGTATCCCTGCAAAGTTTGGTGAAGATCTGAGTATGTAGTTTTTGACCTTATCTGGAACCTCCCATCTGAAAATTTGAAAATTCTTAAAAAATTCGACCAATATCTTGATGTCTCCAATCTCTTGTTTTGTACGTTTTTTCCACGTGTCTTGACACATAATGTATCCATGCAAAGTTTGGTGAAGATCTGAGTATGTAGTTTTTGACCTTATATGGAACCTCCTATCTGAAAATTTAAAAATTCTTAAAAAATTCGTCCAAAATCTTGATGTCTCCAATCTCTTGTTTTGTACGTTTTTTCCACGTGTCTTGACATCCAATGTATCCCTGCAAAGTTTGGTGAAGATCTGAGTATGTAGTTTTTGACCTTATCTGGAACCTCCCATCTGAAAATTTGAAAATTCTTAAAAAATTCGACCAAAATCTTGATGTCTCCAATCTTTTGTTTTGTACGTTTTTTCCACGTGTCTTGACACATAATGTATCCATGCAAAGTTTGGTGAAGATCTGAGTATGTAGTTTTTGACCTTATATGGAACCTCCTATCTGAAAATTTGAAAATTCTTAAAAAATTCGTCCAAAATCTTGATGTCTCCAATCTCTTGTTTTGTACGTTTTTTCCACGTGTCTTGACATCCAATGTATCCCTGCAAAGTTTGGTGAAGATCTGAGTATGTAGTTTTTGACCTTATCTGGAACCTCCCATCTGAAAATTTGAAAATTCCTAAAAAATCCGTGCAAAATCTTGATGACCCCAATCTCTTGTTTTGTACGTTTTTTCCACGTGTCTTGACATCCAATGTATTCCTGCAATGTTTGGTGAAGATCTGAGTATGTAGTTTTTGACCTTATATGGAACCTCCTATCTGAAAATTTGAAAATTCTTAAAAAATTCGACCAAAATCTTGATGTTCCGAATCCTATGTTTTGTATGTTTTTTCCACGTGTCTTGACATCCAATGTATCCATGCAAAGTTTGGTGAAGATCTGAGTATGTAGTTTTTGACCTTATATTGAACCTCCCATCTGAAAATTTGAAAATTCTTAAAAAATTCGTCCAAAATCTTGATGACCCCAATCTCTTGTTTTGTACGTTTTTTCCACGTGTCTTGACATCCAAAGTATCCCTGCAAAGTTTGGTGAAGATCTGAGTATGTAGTTTTTGACCTTATATGGAACCTCCTTTCTGAAAATTTGAGAATTCTTAAAAAATTCGTCCAAAATCTTGATGTCTCCAATCTCTTGTTTTGTACGTTTTTTCCACGTGTCTTGACATCCAATGTATCCATGCAAAGTTTGGTGAAGATCTGAGTATGTCGTTTTTGACCTTATCTGGAACCTCCCATCTGAAAATTTGAAAATTCTTAAAAAATTCGTCGAAAATCTTGATGTCTCCAATCTTTTGTTTTGTACGTTTTTTCCACGTGTCTTGACATGCAAAGTATCCCTGCAACGTTTGGTGAAGATCTGAGTATGTAGTTTTTGACCTTATCTGGAACCTCCTATCTGAAAATTTGAAAATTCTTCAAAAATTCGTCGAAAATCTTGATGTCTCCAATCTCTTGTTTTGTACGTTTTTTCCACGTGTCTTGACATCCAATGTATTCCTGCAATGTTTGGTGAAGATCTGAGTATGTAGTTTTAGACCTTATCTGGAACCTCCTATCTGAAAATTTGAAAATTCTTCAAAAATTCGTCCAAAATCTTGATGTCTCCAATCTCTTGTTTTGTACGTTTTTTCCACGTGTCTCGACCTCCAATGGATCCCTGCAAAGTTTGGTGAAGATCTGAGTATGTCGTTTTTGACCTTATCTGGAACATCCTTTCTGAAAATTTGAAAATTCTTAAAAAATTCGTCGAAAATCTTGATGTCTCCAATCTCTTGTTTTGTACGTTTTTTCCACGTGTCTTGACATCCAATGTATCCCTGCAAAGTTTGGTGAAGATCTGAGTATGTAGTTTTTGACCTTATATGGAACCTCCTATCTGAAAATTTGAAAATTCTTAAAAAATTCGTCCAAAATCTTGATGTCTCCAATCTCTTGTTTTGTACGTTTTTTCCACGTGTCTCGACCTCCAATGGATCCCTGCAAAGTTTGGTGAAGATCTGAGTATGTCGTTTTTGACCTTATCTGGAACCTCCCATCTGAAAATTTGAAAATTCTTAAAAAATTCGTCGAAAATCTTGATGTCTCCGATCTCTTGTTTTGTACGTTTTTTCCACGTGTCTTGACATGCAAAGTATTCCTGCAAAGTTTGGTGAAGATCTGAGTATGTAGTTTTTGACCTCATCTGGAACCTCCAATCTGAAAATTTGAAAATTCTTAAAAAATTCGTCCAAAATCTTGATGTCTCCAATCTCTTGTTTTGTACGTTTTTTCCACGTGTCTTGACATCCAATGTATCCCTGCAATGTTTGGTGAAGATCTGAGTATGTAGTTTTTGACCTTATCTGGAACCTCCCATCTGAAAATTTGAAAATTCCTAAAAAATCCGTCCAAAATCTTGATGACCCCAATCTCTTGTTTTGTACTTTTTTTCCACGTGTCTCGACCTCCAATGTATCCCTGCAAAGTTTGGTGAAGATCTGAGTATGTAGTTTTTGACCTTATATGGAACCTCCTATCTGAAAATTTGAAAATTCTTAAAAAATTCGTCCAAAATCTTGATGTCACCAATCCTATGTTTTGTATGTTTTTTCCACGTGTCTTGACATCCAATGTATCCATGCAAAGTTTGGTGAAGATCTGAGTATGTCGTTTTTGACCTTATCTGGAACCTCCCATCTGAAAATTTGAAAATTCTTAAAAAATTCGTCGAAAATCTTGATGTCTCCGATCTCTTGTTTTGTACGTTTTTTCCACGTGTCTTGACATGCAAAGTATTCCTGCAAAGTTTGGTGAAGATCTGAGTATGTAGTTTTTGACCTCATCTGGAACCTCCTATCTGAAAATTTGAAAATTCTTAAAAAATTCGTCCAAAATTTTGATGTCTCCAATCTCTTGTTTTGTACGTTTTTTCCACGTGTCTTGACATCCAATTTATCCCTGCAATGTTTGGTGAAGATCTGAGTATGTAGTTTTTGACCTTATATGGAACCTCCTATCTGAAAATTTGAAAATTCTTAAAAAATTCGTCCAAAATCTTGATGTCTCCAATCTCTTGTTTTGTACGTTTTTTCCACGTGTCTTGATATCCAATGTATCCCTGCAAAGTTTGGTGAAGATCTGAGTATGTCGTTTTTGACCTTATCTGGAACATCCTTTCTGAAAATTTGAAAATTGTTAAAAAATTCGTCCAAAATCTTGATGTCTCCAATCTCTTTTTTGTACGTTTTTTCCACGTGTCTTGACATCCAATGTATCCCTGCAAAGTTTGGTGAAGATCTGAGTATGTAGTTTTTGACCTTATCTGGAACCTCCCATATGAAAATTTGAAAATTCTTAAAAAATTCGACCAAAATCTTGATGTCTCCAATCTTTTGTTTTGTACGTTTTTTCCACGTGTCTTGACACATAATGTATCCATGCAAAGTTTGGTGAAGATCTGAGTATGTAGTTTTTGACCTTATATGGAACCTCCTATCTGAAAATTTGAAAATTCTTAAAAAATTCGTCCAAAATCTTGATGTCTCCAATCTCTTGTTTTGTACGTTTTTTCCACGTGTCTTGACATCCAATGTATCCCTGCAAAGTTTGGTGAAGATCTGAGTATGTAGTTTTTGACCTTATCTGGAACCTCCCATCTGAAAATTTGAAAATTCCTAAAAAATCCGTGCAAAATCTTGATGACCCCAATCTCTTGTTTTGTACGTTTTTTCCACGTGTCTTGACATGCAAAGTATCCCTGCAACGTTTGGTGAAGATCTGAGTATGTAGTTTTTGACCTTATCTGGAACCTCCTATCTGAAAATTTGAAAATTCTTCAAAAATTCGTCGAAAACCTTGATGTCTCCAATCTCTTGTTTTGTACGTTTTTTCCACGTGTCTTGACATCCAATGTATCCCTGCAATGTTTGGTGGAGATCTGAGTATGTAGTTTTTCACCTTATCTGGGACCTCCTATCAGAAAATTTGAAAATTCTTCAAAAATTCGTCCAAAATCTTGATGTCTCCAATCTCTTGTTTTGTACGTTTTTTCCACGTGTCTCGACCTCCAATGTATCCCTGCAAAGTTTGGTGAAGATCTGAGTATGTCGTTTTTGACCTTATCTCGAACATCCTTTCTGAAAATTTGAAAATTCTTAAAAAATTCGTCGAAAATCTTGATGTCTCCAATCTCTTGTTTTGTACGTTTTTTCCACGTGTCTTGACATCCAATGTATCCCTGCAAAGTTTGGTGAAGATCTGAGTATGTAGTTTTTGACCTTATATGGAACCTCCTTTCTGAAAATTTGAAAATTCTCAAAAAATTCGTCCATAATCTTGATGTCTACAATCTCTTGTTTTGTACGTTTTTTCCACGTGTCTTGACATCCAATGTATCCCTGCAAAGTTTGGTGAAGATCTGAGTATGTAGTTTTTGACCTTATATGGAACCTCCTATCTGAAAATTTGAAAATTCTTAAAAAATTCGTCCAAAATCTTGATGTCACCAATCCTATGTTTTGTATGTTTTTTCCAATTGTCTTGACATCCAATGTATCCATGCAAAGTTTGGTGAAGATCTGAGTATGTCGTTTTTGACCTTATCTGGAACCTCCCATCTGAAAATTTGAAAATTCTTAAAAAATTCGTCGAAAATCTTGATGTCTCCGATCTCTTGTTTTGTACGTTTTTTCCACGTGTCTTGACATGCAAAGTATTCCTGCAAAGTTTGGTGAAGATCTGAGTATGTAGTTTTTGACCTTATATGGAACCTCCTATCTGAAAATTTGAAAATTCTTAAAAAATTCGTCCAAAATCTTGATGTCTCCAATCTCTTGTTTTGTACGTTTTTTCCACGTGTCTTGACATCCAATGTATCCCTGCAAAGTTTGGTGAAGATCTGAGTATGTAGTTTTTGACCTTATCTGGAACCTCCCATCTGAAAATTTGAAAATTCCTAAAAAATCCGTGCAAAATCTTGATGACCCCAATCTCTTGTTTTGTACGTTTTTCCACGTGTCTTGACATCCAATGTATCCATGCAAAGTTTGGTGAAGATCTGAGTATGTCGTTTTTGACCTTATCTGGAACCTCCCATCTGAAAATTTGAAAATTCTTAAAAAATTCGTCGAAAATCTTGATGTCTCCAATCTCTTGTTTTGTACGTTTTTTCCACGTGTCTTGACATGCAAAGTATCCCTGCAACGTTTGGTGAAGATCTGAGTATGTAGTTTTTGACCTTATCTGGAACCTCCTATCTGAAAATTTGAAAATTCTTCAAAAATTCGTCGAAAATCTTGATGTCTCCAATCTCTTGTTTTGTACGTTTTTTCCACGTGTCTTGACATCCAATGTATCCCTGCAATGTTTGGTGGAGATCTGAGTATGTAGTTTTTGACCTTATCTGGGACCTCCTTTCTGAAAATTTGAAAATTCTTAAAAAATTCGTCGAAAATCTTGATGTCTCCAATCTCTTGTTTTGTACGTTTTTTCCACGTGTCTTGACATCCAATGTATCCCTGCAAAGTTTGGTGAAGATCTGAGTATGTAGTTTTTGACCTTATATGGAACCTCCTTTCTGAAAATTTGAAAATTCTCAAAAAATTCGTCCATAATCTTGATGTCTCCAATCTCTTGTTTTGTACGTTTTTTCCACGTGTCTTGACATCCAATGTATCCCTGCAAAGTTTGGTGAAGATCTGAGTATGTAGTTTTTGACCTTATCTGGAACCTCCCATCTGAAAATTTGAAAATTCTTAAAAAATTCGACCAAAATCTTGATGTCACCAATCCTATGTTTTGTATGTTTTTTCCACGTGTCTTGACATCCAATGTATCCATGCAAAGTTTGGTGAAGATCTGAGTATGTCGTTTTTGACCTTATCTGGAACCTCCCATCTGAAAATTTGAAAATTCTTAAAAAATTCGTCGAAAATCTTGATGTCTCCGATCTCTTGTTTTGTACGTTTTTTCCACGTGTCTTGACATGCAAAGTATTCCTGCAAAGTTTGGTGAAGATCTGAGTATGTAGTTTTTGACCTCATCTGGAACCTCCTATCTGAAAATTTGAAAATTCTTAAAAAATTCGTCCAAAATTTTGATGTCTCCAATCTCTTGTTTTGTACGTTTTTTCCACGTGTCTTGACATCCAATGTATCCCTGCAATGTTTGGTGAAGATCTGAGTATGTAGTTTTTGACCTTATCTGGAACCTCCCATCTGAAAATTTGAAAATTCCTAAAAAATCCGTCCAAAATCTTGATGACCCCAATCTCTTGTTTTGTACGTTTTTTCCACGTGTCTTGACATCCAATGTATCCCTGCAAAGTTTGGTGAAGATCTGAGTATGTAGTTTTTGACCTTATCTGGAACCTCCTATCTGAAAATTTGAAAATTCTTAAAAAATTCGTCCAAAATCTTGATGTCTCCAATCTCTTGTTTTGTACGTTTTTTCCACGTGTCTTGATATCCAATGTATCCCTGCAAAGTTTGGTGAAGATCTGAGTATGTCGTTTTTGACCTTATCTGGAACTTCCTTTCTGAAAATTTGAAAATTGTTAAAAAATTCGTCCAAAATCTTGATGTCTCCAATCTCTTTTTTGTACGTTTTTTCCACGTGTCTTGACATCCAATGTATCCCTGCAAAGTTTGGTGAAGATCTGAGTATGTAGTTTTTGACCTTATCTGGAACCTCCCATCTGAAAATTTGAAAATTCTTAAAAAATTCGACCAAAATCTTGATGTCTCCAATCTTTTGTTTTGTACGTTTTTTCCACGTGTCTTGACACATAATGTATCCATGCAAAGTTTGGTGAAGATCTGAGTATGTAGTTTTTGACCTTATATGGAACCTCCTATCTGAAAATTTGAAAATTCTTAAAAAATTCGTCCAAAATCTTGATGTCACCAATCCTATGTTTTGTATGTTTTTTCCACGTGTCTTGACATCCAATGTATTCCTGCAAAGTTTGGTGAAGATCTGAGTATGTCGTTTTTGACCTTATCTGGAACCTGCCATCTGAAAATTTGAAAATTCTTAAAAAATTCGTCGAAAATCTTGATGTCTCCGATCTCTTGTTTTGTACGTTTTTTCCACGTGTCTTGACATGCAAAGTATTCCTGCAAAGTTTGGTGAAGATCTGAGTATGTAGTTTTTGACCTCATCTGGAACCTCCTATCTGAAAATTTGAAAATTCTTAAAAAATTCGTCCAAAATCTTGATGTCTCCAATCTCTTGTTTTGTACGTTTTTTCCACGTGTCTTGACATCCAATGTATCCCTGCAATGTTTGGTGAAGATCTGAGTATGTAGTTTTTGACCTTATCTGGAACCTCCCATCTGAAAATTTGAAAATTCCTAAAAAATCCGTCCAAAATCTTGATGACCCCAATCTCTTGTTTTGTACTTTTTTTCCACGTGTCTCGACCTCCAATGTATCCCTGCAAAGTTTGGTGAAGATCTGAGTATGTAGTTTTTGACCTTATATGGAACCTCCTATCTGAAAATTTGAAAATTCTTAAAAAATTCGTCCAAAATCTTGATGTCACCAATCCTATGTTTTGTATGTTTTTTCCACGTGTCTTGACATCCAATGGATCCCTGCAAAGTTTGGTGAAGATCTGAGTATGTAGTTTTTGACCTCATCTGGAACCTCCTATCTGAAAATTTGAAAATTCTTAAAAAATTCGTCCAAAATCTTGATGTCTCCAATCTCTTGTTTTGTACGTTTTTTCCACGTGTCTTGACATCCAATGTATCCCTGCAATGTTTGGTGAAGATCTGAGTATGTAGTTTTTGACCTTATATGGAACCTCCTTTCTGAAAATTTGAGAATTCTTAAAAAATTCGTCCAAAATCTTGATGTCTCCAATCTCTTGTTTTGTACGTTTTTTCCACGTGTCTTGACATCCAATGTATCCATGCAAAGTTTGGTGAAGATCTGAGTATGTCGTTTTTGACCTTATCTGGAACCTCCCATCTGAAAATTTGAAAATTCTTAAAAAATTCGTCGAAAATCTTGATGTCTCCAATCTTTTGTTTTGTACGTTTTTTCCACGTGTCTTGACATGCAAAGTATCCCTGCAACGTTTGGTGAAGATCTGAGTATGTAGTTTTTGACCTTATCTGGAACCTCCTATCTGAAAATTTGAAAATTCTTAAAAAATTCGTCCAAAATCTTGATGTCTCCAATCTCTTGTTTTGTACGTTTTTTCCACGTGTCTTGACATCCAATGTATCCCTGCAAAGTTTGGTGAAGATCTGAGTATGTAGTTTTTGACCTTATCTGGAACCTCCCATCTGAAAATTTGAAAATTCTTAAAAAATTCGACCAAAATCTTGATGTCACCAATCCTATGTTTTGTATGTTTTTTCCACGTGTCTTGACATCCAATGTATCCATGCAAAGTTTGGTGAAGATCTGAGTATGTCGTTTTTGACCTTATCTGGAACCTCCCATCTGAAAATTTGAAAATTCTTAAAAAATTCGTCGAAAATCTTGATGTCTCCGATCTCTTGTTTTGTACGTTTTTTCCACGTGTCTTGACATGCAAAGTATTCCTGCAAAGTTTGGTGAAGATCTGAGTATGTAGTTTTTGACCTCATCTGGAACCTCCTATCTGAAAATTTGAAAATTCTTAAAAAATTCGTCCAAAATTTTGATGTCTCCAATCTCTTGTTTTGTACGTTTTTTCCACGTGTCTTGACATCCAATGTATCCCTGCAATGTTTGGTGAAGATCTGAGTATGTAGTTTTTGACCTTATCTGGAACCTCCCATCTGAAAATTTGAAAATTCCTAAAAAATCCGTCCAAAATCTTGATGACCCCAATCTCTTGTTTTGTACGTTTTTTCCACGTGTCTTGACATCCAATGTATCCCTGCAAAGTTTGGTGAAGATCTGAGTATGTAGTTTTTGACCTTATCTGGAACCTCCTATCTGAAAATTTGAAAATTCTTAAAAAATTCGTCCAAAATCTTGATGTCTCCAATCTCTTGTTTTGTACGTTTTTTCCACGTGTCTTGATATCCAATGTATCCCTGCAAAGTTTGGTGAAGATCTGAGTATGTCGTTTTTGACCTTATCTGGAACTTCCTTTCTGAAAATTTGAAAATTGTTAAAAAATTCGTCCAAAATCTTGATGTCTCCAATCTCTTTTTTGTACGTTTTTTCCACGTGTCTTGACATCCAATGTATCCCTGCAAAGTTTGGTGAAGATCTGAGTATGTAGTTTTTGACCTTATCTGGAACCTCCCATCTGAAAATTTGAAAATTCTTAAAAAATTCGACCAAAATCTTGATGTCTCCAATCTTTTGTTTTGTACGTTTTTTCCACGTGTCTTGACACATAATGTATCCATGCAAAGTTTGGTGAAGATCTGAGTATGTAGTTTTTGACCTTATATGGAACCTCCTATCTGAAAATTTGAAAATTCTTAAAAAATTCGTCCAAAATCTTGATGTCACCAATCCTATGTTTTGTATGTTTTTTCCACGTGTCTTGACATCCAATGTATTCCTGCAAAGTTTGGTGAAGATCTGAGTATGTCGTTTTTGACCTTATCTGGAACCTCCCATCTGAAAATTTGAAAATTCTTAAAAAATTCGTCGAAAATCTTGATGTCTCCGATCTCTTGTTTTGTACGTTTTTTCCACGTGTCTTGACATGCAAAGTATTCCTGCAAAGTTTGGTGAAGATCTGAGTATGTAGTTTTTGACCTCATCTGGAACCTCCTATCTGAAAATTTGAAAATTCTTAAAAAATTCGTCCAAAATCTTGATGTCTCCAATCTCTTGTTTTGTACGTTTTTTCCACGTGTCTTGACATCCAATGTATCCCTGCAATGTTTGGTGAAGATCTGAGTATGTAGTTTTTGACCTTATCTGGAACCTCCCATCTGAAAATTTGAAAATTCCTAAAAAATCCGTCCAAAATCTTGATGACCCCAATCTCTTGTTTTGTACTTTTTTTCCACGTGTCTCGACCTCCAATGTATCCCTGCAAAGTTTGGTGAAGATCTGAGTATGTAGTTTTTGACCTTATATGGAACCTCCTATCTGAAAATTTGAAAATTCTTAAAAAATTCGTCCAAAATCTTGATGTCACCAATCCTATGTTTTGTATGTTTTTTCCACGTGTCTTGACATCCAATGGATCCCTGCAAAGTTTGGTGAAGATCTGAGTATGTAGTTTTTGACCTCATCTGGAACCTCCTATCTGAAAATTTGAAAATTCTTAAAAAATTCGTCCAAAATCTTGATGTCTCCAATCTCTTGTTTTGTACGTTTTTTCCACGTGTCTTGACATCCAATGTATCCCTGCAATGTTTGGTGAAGATCTGAGTATGTAGTTTTTGACCTTATATGGAACCTCCTTTCTGAAAATTTGAGAATTCTTAAAAAATTCGTCCAAAATCTTGATGTCTCCAATCTCTTGTTTTGTACGTTTTTTCCACGTGTCTTGACATCCAATGTATCCATGCAAAGTTTGGTGAAGATCTGAGTATGTCGTTTTTGACCTTATCTGGAACCTCCCATCTGAAAATTTGAAAATTCTTAAAAAATTCGTCGAAAATCTTGATGTCTCCAATCTTTTGTTTTGTACGTTTTTTCCACGTGTCTTGACATGCAAAGTATCCCTGCAACGTTTGGTGAAGATCTGAGTATGTAGTTTTTGACCTTATCTGGAACCTCCTATCTGAAAATTTGAAAATTCTTAAAAAATTCGTCCAAAATCTTGATGTCTCCAATCTCTTGTTTTGTACGTTTTTTCCACGTGTCTTGACATCCAATGTATCCCTGCAATGTTTGGTGAAGATCTGAGTATGTAGTTTTTGACCTTATCTGGAACCTCCCATCTGAAAATTTGAAAATTCCTAAAAAATCCGTCCAAAATCTTGATGACCCCAATCTCTTGTTTTGTACTTTTTTTCCACGTGTCTCGACCTCCAATGTATCCCTGCAAAGTTTGGTGAAGATCTGAGTATGTAGTTTTTGACCTTATATGGAACCTCCTATCTGAAAATTTGAAAATTCTTAAAAAATTCGTCCAAAATCTTGATGTCACCAATCCTATGTTTTGTATGTTTTTTCCACGTGTCTTGACATCCAATGTATCAATGCAAAGTTTGGTGAAGATCTGAGTATGTCGTTTTTGACCTTATCTGGAACCTCCCATCTGAAAATTTGAAAATTCTTAAAAAATTCGTCGAAAATCTTGATGTCTCCGATCTCTTGTTTTGTACGTTTTTTCCACGTGTCTTGACATGCAAAGTATTCCTGCAAAGTTTGGTGAAGATCTGAGTATGTAGTTTTTGACCTCATCAGTAGTGTATATTGAGCGTTTCAAAGTCATACTTAGTAGGTATTCTTTTTTTTTATCAATTGAATATCATTTTTTGACATATTTTGACAATTTTTTGTCGATGTTTTAGCGTTTGACGATTTTTCAGTGCAATTTTCACCACATCTCATTTTTTTCCCACTCATACTTGGTAGGTATGTATTTGTAGCTTTTTTTTTATCAATTGAAAATCAGTTTTTGACATATTTTGACAAATTTTTGTCGATGTTTTAGCGTTTAGCGATGTTTTTGTAAAATTTCCTATTTTTTTTTCCCACTCGTACTTGGTACGAAAGCCACGATCTTACGTGATATAACTTAACCTATTTATTTTTTTTTGTGCTAAACTACACGAGAGCCTCTACGTGCTTTGACCTACTTTAGAGTAGAACCATAAAGACAGAGCTGCAACTGAAAGTGAGGCTCGAAGTGAGGCTCGGTGAGGCTCGACTTAATAGTTTGCTCTTGTAAGACATAAGTCTTATTTTCTTGCAGTGCTGCCAATATTTTACTCGAAATAAAATCACCAAGGTTTTTTTTCTTGGTCTAACCTATGTTATTGAACTGCGTCGTCACGTCCAAACCTGCATGACTTCCGAACACTATTGGTTTTATTCATATTTTTTCTTACGTATAGGTGTATATGATGAATCCCCAAACAGATTTTTTTTAAGTCTTACCGTTTCCAAGATAACCTCATTTCCGGTCGCCATTTTGGATTTCCGAGCATAGGTTTTATTCATATTTTACTTACATATAGGCGTATGTGACGAATCCGCAAACAGATTTTTTCTAAGTCTTACCGTTTCAAAGATAACCTCACTTCCGGTCGCCATTTTGGATTTCCGAGCATAGGTTCTATTCATATTTTACTTACATATAGGCGTACATGACGAATCCGCAAACAGATTTTTCCTAAGTCTTACCGTTTCAAAGATAACCTCACTTCCGGTCGCCATTTTGGATTTCCGAGCATAGGTTCTATTCATATTTTACTTACATATAGGCGTACATGACGAATCCGCAAACAGATTTTTCCTAAGTCTTACCGTTTCAAAGATAACCTCACTTCCGGTCGCCATTTTGGATTTCCGAGCATAGGTTCTATTCATATTTTACTTACATATAGGCGTACATGACGAATCCGCAAACAGATTTTTCCTAAGTCTTACTGTTTCTAAGATAACTAGTAGTCCAATTAAGCCGGTACTGCGCCCTCTTGTGGTGAGCTGAAGTGGTGAGCTTGCCTTAATGGATTTTTATCGTAAGGCAGGAGCTCTATTTGATGGCGCAGTGTTGCTAGCTCCTTACTCGAAAAAATCACCAAGGTTTTTGGGGTAACCTAACCTAAAACAAGGAGCTGGCAACCTTTTTCTTGCAGTGTTGCCAACATCTTACTCGAAAAAATCACCAAGGTTTTTGGTTTAACCTAACCTAAAGCAAGGGGCTGGCAATTTTTTTCTCGCAGTGTTGGCAACACAATGTTTTTTTTGCAACAAGTTATTACGTAACATTGTGATGACTCATATCTAATGTTTTTTGTTGTATTAACTATAAGGGAGTAAATTATTACACAACATATTACAACAAGTTATGATGTAATGTGATGAGTCATATCTAATGTGACGTCTTCTGATTGGTTAATTATTACAGGTGTTTTCAATACGGTCTGCGCTTTTATTATATAAGACGGCATACACTGCAGATCAGTTAGTCTCGTGAGAGCAGCCGAAGAGTACGGACGTCCTGTTGCAGTGCTTCTTGTTTTTGTAAAAAAAATAGGTATTTAATTTTTTTTGAAGCTACATACCATCTATTATTTCAAGTTCAAAGGTGTTTCACGTGGTTTTTCATAGTAATTTCGACCAGATTGAATTTTGACGTGATCGTGTATTTTCTATTTCACCTCAAGAAATTCTATATAAATAACATACCTGAAAATTGTATCGCTATATACTAGATTTTTTGATTTCTGTGATTTTCGAAAAAGCAATGGCATCCACCACCAGTTTCAATTGTAAAAATGATAAAACTGAATGTGTTACTTGTGGGAAGCTAATCTCAAGGAACAATTTATCGGTACACAGGGCAAGATGTGGCGAAACAGGTTCGAGAATTAATCGTTCGTTACCTTCTAAGCCTTGTGCTCGATGCGGAAAGATGATTAGCATTGCAAATTTAAGTAAACACCTCAAAATTTGCAAACCATCGACCGGACAAGCATCGAAAAGAAAAATCGATAATGCAGATACGGAAGCTTCTACTTCCAAGCAAATTAAATTATCCAATGAAGGCAAACCAATTAGATCTGCATTCAACGACCAACTCCAGGATTTTTCAATTAAGTCAGAACCAGGCCGTGACATCCTTAGTTTCTTGGACGAAACGAAAACACCTGTACTAAATATTTTGAAAGATAAACTTGAAAACAACTCTATAAAAGTATATGTTGTTCTGTTTTCCGAATACGAGAAAGTCGATGGCACAACGAGTATTTTTTATCATTGTACAAAAAATCAGACTCTTTATTTTGCTGACGTTGAAAATTTGGACAACTTTTATTATAAAGTTTCCAACGAGCTGGTTAAGAAACACGACGATTTCGAGGCTAAAGGGTCGGGATGGTCTCTGTGTGGAAGTCCTCACACGTTAACTGTTTACGTGAATCGATTCTTGCCTCTTCGAGCTTCCAGCTATGTTCCTCTTCCACCGAACATTCAACACAAGAGGGCTGTGTTAAATATACAGAACAGCGATAACAAGTGTTTTCTCTGGTGTGTGTTGGCTGCACTGCATCCTGTTTATTGCAAAAATAATCCAGAACGGATTTATCATTACAAGCAATACGAGTCCGAATTTGAAAGTGTAATGTCTGACATCGAATACCCGGTGACATTGTCGGATATAACAAAGTTCGAAAATCGTGCAGGAAAACGCATCGCTATTAATGTATATTCTTTTACGTCAGATAAATATCTTGTGCACCCCGTCAGGATAAGCGATATCGACGATGACGATGCTCGTGTAATAAATCTTCTTCTAATTTCAAACGAGGATGTTCATCACTACACGCTAATTCGTTCATTATCACGTTTGGTCAAAAGTCAAACAACCAAGTATGAACATTGCATCGAAGTTTGCCCGAGATGCCTAACCACGTTCGACGATCGAAAACAACTCGATTATCAAAATTACACCGGACGTCAAATTGCTCTGGAGAAACTTGCCGAACATAAAATTTATTGCGGTGACAACAGACCGGCTAGAATGTTGATGCCCGAAACGAACGAAGTCGAAGAATTCAAAATGCACAAGGCATTGTTGGAACATCCTGCAATCATCGTCGCAGATTTCGAGGCGTTCCTCAAACCACTCTCCTACTGCGAACCGGATCCTGAAATTTCCTCCACAACGCCGTACCAGCTTCATCAACCTAATAGTTTCGGCTATGTTGTTGTGCGACGTGATAAAATAAATGAAGCATATATATACCGCGGGCCAAATGTAATCGAATACTTCCTGGAAAAAATGGTGGAGGAGGTTGAGGTAATTGGTAGCGTACTGCTTACATCAAAACCGATGGCACTTTTAACCGAAAATGAACTTCAAAATTACAATTCCACTGAGGTGTGTCCGGTATGTGATCAAAGTTTTACTGATGAGAACAAAAAAATATTCCACCACGATCATTTCAGCGGAAACTACATAGGTGGAATTTGCAACACGTGCAATCTTAAAATCCAGAAACCTAAATTCATCCCCATATTCTTTCACAACGGAAGCGGATATGATTTTCACCACCTGGTGAGACATCTTGGCTACGATCCGAAACGTATAGGTGTCTTGGCCGAGAATGAAGAACGCTACATTAGTCTCAGCAAGCAAGTGTCGATTCCGGGAACGAAAAATACAATCGAGATGCGCTTCCTGGATTCGTATAGATTTCTCTCTGCAAGTCTGGATGCTTTAGCGAACAAACTCACCGACGTTCAATTTAAAATAACTAGAGCTAGTTTTCCCAACGTAGACATAGAACTCGTTAGACGTAAAGGGATTTATCCTTACGAATACGTTAGTGATAATTCTAAATTTAACGACGACGCTCTTCCACTTCCAAGAGAATTTTACAGCAGACTCAGAGAGAAAGGAATCACGGACGAAGAATACCAACATGCGCAACTCATGTGGGAGAAATTAGGATGTAGGACACTCGGAGACTACCACGATGCCTATTTAAAATTAGACGTGACGATACTCGCGGATGTTTTTCAAGCGTTCAGGAAAACGGCAACGAATATTTATAAATTAGATCCAGCGTATTTCTACAGTCTACCGGGATTAGCGTGGTCGGCAATGTTATTCCAGACAAAGGTCAAGCTGGAACTGATATCGGACGTTGACATGTTGCTATTTATCGAAAGAGGGATACGAGGTGGAATGGTGCAATGCGTACAGAGACATGCAAAAGCTAATAATGTACACATGAAAGAAGATTACGATTCAAATCGAGCATCGAATTACATCTTCTACTCTGACGTTAATAATCTCTACGGACATGCCATGGTACAGAAACTTCCTTACGGGGGATTCGAATGGTTAGATCCCACTTCGATAGATATTATTCATTTCGACGATAGCGAGTGTGGTTTCTTCGCAGAGGTAGATCTCCAATTCTCCGACCACCTGCACGACACATTTTCGGATTTGCCTCCGACTCCCGAAATCAAATGTCCACCCGACTCGGTTCAAGACAAGCTTTTGTTAACATTGGACCCTAAACAGAGATACGTCGTCCACTACAAGAATCTCCGGTTTTTGATTGGGAAGGGTGTTCAGATAGTAAATGTTAGAAGAATACTAAAGTTTAAACATTCCACGTGGTTAAGACCTTACATAGAAACTAACACACAACATAGAACAGCTGCCACTTCCGATTTAGACAAGGACTTCTTTAAATTAATGAACAATGCGGTGTACGGAAAAACCATGGAGAATGTTAGAAAGCACGTAGACGTGAAATTAATTTCCGATAAGAATAAATGTCGGAAGTGGATAGCCGATCCTAGATTCAAGTCGAGAAAAATTTACAACGAGAATTTGGCACTTTTCAATCTAGATATAAAATTGATGAAATTCAGAAAACCAATTTACGTTGGCGCAACGGTTCTCGACTTGTCGAAACTTTACATGTTCGAATTTCATTACGACGTGATGAAACCCTTCTACAATGATAAGATATCACTTTTGTACACGGACACCGACAGCTTCATTTACAGCATACAAACACCTAACCTATACGAAGACATAAAAAATCCTTCCATGCTTGAGTATTTCGATACTTCTGCGTATCCTCAACCCAACAGATTTGGGATTCCATCTCGTAACAAAAAAGTCCTAGGTAAACTGAAAGATGAATGTAACGGTGATATTATTGTCGAGTTCGCGGGTTTGCGTTCGAAGATGTATGCCATGAGAACAGAGAGTAGCGTCACGAAGAAAGCAAAAGGTGTGGGCAAGAATACGGTGGAGAACAAACTCACCTTCCACGATTACATCGATTGCCTTTACTCACAATCGACGATACTAAGTATAGAACAAAGAATCCAAAGTGTAGACCACGTGATTACAACAAACGAAGTTAGGAAGGTAGCATTAGATCCGCACGACGATAAAAGATGTATTTTGTCTTGTGGAATCCACACGTTGCCTTGGGGACACTATCGTTTAGAAAATAGTAAAAATTGTAGGCAATGCAATTGAAAAAAAAATAAACTTAAATAACTATAACTAAAATAAAAAAAACTTTGACTGTCTCAAATTATCACATACACAATAAAGAACTAGCAAGGACAATGAATCTCTTTGGTTTCCGAAAGCAAACAATGGAGACTGTACACCGCAAGGCAGATCATGAATTTCTACCTTCCATGTTATCTAAACTCAACGGCCTGTTGATCAATCAATTTTCGGAACGTTGCTCTTCTTGCTGGAACAGGGACGATTTCGGATTCGCGACGATCGACGTGACGAGGAAACCCAACGACGGAAAATACAGAAACAAAATCAACGACTTTCAAAACGTTGCAACGTTGTGAGAAACGTTTCTCACAACGTTGCAACGTTTTGAAAGTCGTTGATTTTGTTTCTGTATTTTCCGTCGTTGGGTTTCCTCGTCACGTCGATCGTCGCGAATCCGAAATCGTCCCTGTTCCAGCAAGAAGAGCAACGTTCCGAAAATTGATTGATCAACAGGCCGTTGAGTTTAGATAACATGGAAGGTAGAAATTCATGAATTGCCTTGCGGTGTACAGTCTCCATTGTTTGCTTTCGGAAACCAAAGAGATTCATTGTCCTTGCTAGTTCTTTATTGTGTATGTGATAATTTGAGACAGTCAAAGTTTTTTTTATTTTAGTTATAGTTATTTAAGTTTATTTTTTTTTCAATTGCATTGCCTACAATTTTTACTATTTTCTAAACGATAGTGTCCCCAAGGCAACGTGTGGATTCCACAAGACAAAATACATCTTTTATCGTCGTGCGGATCTAATGCTACCTTCCTAACTTCGTTTGTTGTAATCACGTGGTCTACACTTTGGATTCTTTGTTCTATACTTAGTATCGTCGATTGTGAGTAAAGGCAATCGATGTAATCGTGGAAGGTGAGTTTGTTCTCCACCGTATTCTTGCCCACACCTTTTGCTTTCTTCGTGACGCTACTCTCTGTTCTCATGGCATACATCTTCGAACGCAAACCCGCGAACTCGGCAATAATATCACCGTTACATTCATCTTTCAGTTTACCTAGGACTTTTTTGTTACGAGATGGAATCCCAAATCTGTTGGGTTGAGGATACGCAGAAGTATCGAAATACTCAAGCATGGAAGGATTTTTTATGTCTTCGTATAGGTTAGGTGTTTGTATGCTGTAAATGAAGCTGTCGGTGTCCGTGTACAAAAGTGATATCTTATCATTGTAGAAGGGTTTCATCACGTCGTAATGAAATTCGAACATGTAAAGTTTCGACAAGTCGAGAACCGTTGCGCCAACGTAAATTGGTTTTCTGAATTTCATCAATTTTATATCTAGATTGAAAAGTGCCAAATTCTCGTTGTAAATTTTTCTCGACTTGAATCTAGGATCGGCTATCCACTTCCGACATTATTCTTATCGGAAATTAATTTCACGTCTACGTGCTTTCTAACATTCTCCATGGTTTTTCCGTACACCGCATTGTTCATTAATTTAAAGAAGTCCTTGTCTAAATCGGAAGTGGCAGCTGTTCTATGTTGTGTGTTAGTTTCTATGTAAGGTCTTAACCACGTGGAATGTTTAAACTTTAGTATTCTTCTAACATTTACTATCTGAACACCCTTCCCAATCAAAAACCGGAGATTCTTGTAGTGGACGACGTATCTCTGTTTAGGGTCCAATGTTAACAAAAGCTTGTCTTGAACCGAGTCGGGTGGACATTTGATTTCGGGAGTCGGAGGCAAATCCGAAAACGTGTCGTGCAGGTGGTCGGAGAATTGGAGATCTACCTCTGCGAAGAAACCACACTCGCTATCGTCGAAATGAATAATATCTATCGAAGTGGGATCTAACCATTCGAATCCCCCGTAAGGAAGTTTCTGTACCATGGCATGTCCGTAGAGATTATTAACGTCAGAGTAGAAGATGTAATTCGATGCTCGATTTGAATCGTAATCTTCTTTCATGTGTACATTATTAGCTTTTGCATGTCTCTGTACGCATTGCACCATTCCACCTCGTATCCCTCTTTCGATAAATAGCAACATGTCAACGTCCGATATCAGTTCCAGCTTGACCTTTGTCTGGAATAACATTGCCGACCACGCTAATCCCGGTAGACTGTAGAAATACGCTGGATCTAATTTATAAATATTCGTTGCCGTTTTCCTGAACGCTTGAAAAACATCCGCGAGTATCGTCACGTCTAATTTTAAATAGGCATCGTGGTAGTCTCCGAGTGTCCTACATCCTAATTTCTCCCACATGAGTTGCGCATGTTGGTATTCTTCGTCCGTGATTCCTTTCTCTCTGAGTCTGCTGTAAAATTCTCTTGGAAGTGGAAGAGCGTCGTCGTTAAATTTAGAATTATCACTAACGTATTCGTAAGGATAAATCCCTTTACGTCTAACGAGTTCTATGTCTACGTTGGGAAAACTAGCTCTAGTTATTTTAAATTGAACGTCGGTGAGTTTGTTCGCTAAAGCATCCAGACTTGCAGAGAGAAATCTATACGAATCCAGGAAGCGCATCTCGATTGTATTTTTCGTTCCCGGAATCGACACTTGCTTGCTGAGACTAATGTAGCGTTCTTCATTCTCGGCCAAGACACCTATACGTTTCGGATCGTAGCCAAGATGTCTCACCAGGTGGTGAAAATCATATCCGCTTCCGTTGTGAAAGAATATGGGGATGAATTTAGGTTTCTGGATTTTAAGATTGCACGTGTTGCAAATTCCACCTATGTAGTTTCCGCTGAAATGATCGTGGTGGAATATTTTTTTGTTCTCATCAGTAAAACTTTGATCACATACCGGACACACCTCAGTGGAATTGTAATTTTGAAGTTCATTTTCGGTTAAAAGTGCCATCGGTTTTGATGTAAGCAGTACGCTACCAATTACCTCAACCTCCTCCACCATTTTTTCCAGGAAGTATTCGATTACATTTGGCCCGCGGTATATATATGCTTCATTTATTTTATCACGTCGCACAACAACATAGCCGAAACTATTAGGTTGATGAAGCTGGTACGGCGTTGTGGAGGAAATTTCAGGATCCGGTTCGCAGTAGGAGAGTGGTTTGAGGAACGCCTCGAAATCTGCGACGATGATTGCAGGATGTTCCAACAATGCCTTGTGCATTTTGAATTCTTCGACTTCGTTCGTTTCGGGCATCAACATTCTAGCCGGTCTGTTGTCACCGCAATAAATTTTATGTTCGGCAAGTTTCTCCAGAGCAATTTGACGTCCGGTGTAATTTTGATAATCGAGTTGTTTTCGATCGTCGAACGTGGTTAGGCATCTCGGGCAAACTTCGATGCAATGTTCATACTTGGTTGTTTGACTTTTGACCAAACGTGATAATGAACGAATTAGCGTGTAGTGATGAACATCCTCGTTTGAAATTAGAAGAAGATTTATTACACGAGCATCGTCATCGTCGATATCGCTTATCCTGACGGGGTGCACAAGATATTTATCTGACGTAAAAGAATATACATTAATAGCGATGCGTTTTCCTGCACGATTTTCGAACTTTGTTATATCCGACAATGTCACCGGGTATTCGATGTCAGACATTACACTTTCAAATTCGGACTCGTATTGCTTGTAATGATAAATCCGTTCTGGATTATTTTTGCAATAAACAGGATGCAGTGCAGCCAACACACACCAGAGAAAACACTTGTTATCGCTGTTCTGTATATTTAACACAGCCCTCTTGTGTTGAATGTTCGGTGGAAGAGGAACATAGCTGGAAGCTCGAAGAGGCAAGAATCGATTCACGTAAACAGTTAACGTGTGAGGACTTCCACACAGAGACCATCCCGACCCTTTAGCCTCGAAATCGTCGTGTTTCTTAACCAGCTCGTTGGAAACTTTATAATAAAAGTTGTCCAAATTTTCAACGTCAGCAAAATAAAGAGTCTGATTTTTTGTACAATGATAAAAAATACTCGTTGTGCCATCGACTTTCTCGTATTCGGAAAACAGAACAACATATACTTTTATAGAGTTGTTTTCAAGTTTATCTTTCAAAATATTTAGTACAGGTGTTTTCGTTTCGTCCAAGAAACTAAGGATGTCACGGCCTGGTTCTGACTTAATTGAAAAATCCTGGAGTTGGTCGTTGAATGCAGATCTAATTGGTTTGCCTTCATTGGATAATTTAATTTGCTTGGAAGTAGAAGCTTCCGTATCTGCATTATCGATTTTTCTTTTCGATGCTTGTCCGGTCGATGGTTTGCAAATTTTGAGGTGTTTACTTAAATTTGCAATGC